>NW_026617749.1:0-15533 GCF_000801105.2 Raphanus sativus
CACCAAAAGACCGCCGTCGACTGCGAAGACTAGACAACACGGAGAACAAGTAGCCGATCGTTCACCTGAGAAGAACAGACACCACGCCGGAGTCAAAAAGCCAGCCGCCCCACCGTGAGAGAGTGCGACGCCGGATGCCGGAATAAAAGAAAAACCTATACAAATGAGACTACAGAGAGAAAAAGAAAAAGAAAAGAGAGAGGGACGCCCGGACCGACGGTGGTGGCGAAAAAAGCCTCACCGTCGGCCGGAAACGGAATTCAAATCTTGTCGGCCGCTAGAGAGAGGCTGGAGCATTTCAAGGAGAGAGAGAAACTTTCAAGATTGAATGGATATATATATCGTAGACTTATCAGACGCGTCAAATTTTCTGATGAAATGTTCTCATAATTTTTTTTTCTCATAGTTTTTTTTGTCGACTTCTCATATTTTATATAATTTTAAAAAGTATTTCAAATGGCAAAAAAACCTCCAATAAGAGACACTTATTAAACTTGCTTGCAAAATGGATTAGGCCCTGCGAAAAGGTCGTGACGCGTCTCCAATAAGAGACACATAGCTAGGGCCTACACATAGCTGTTTTCTACTACAGATTTTCTATCTGTTCTTTTGTTTGGACCCCCTGAATGAGTGGATATCAGAGAATAGAATTAATATTTTGAAGTTTCGTGGAAGTTTTAACAAAGACAATAAAAGATGTTAGGAAAAAAATAAAAGAAAGAGACAAATATTTTCTAGAAGTTTTGTACTAATGCAAAAAAAAAAAAAATATATATATATATATATAATATATATCTCCAAGTTGTCCGTCTTTTTTGTGTCTAAGACAAATTCTTCTTGCTGCTCAAAAAAAAAAACAAATACTTCTTAATGTATTTTTCTATTTTTTCCTCTAAAAATATTTTTAAAAATTTTTTTTTTAGTTTTACAATTGACACTTTTTAACTTATACATATTGGAAATGAACCCATCCATTATATCTTTTGGATTTTTTCATAAAAGTGTAATATTAATTAATTTAAACATTTTATTACAAACATTATACTAAAATAATAAAATAAAGTAGACATTACCTAAAAATCATTATTACCATACTTCTCATAAATAATCAATTAAAACGTTATAAAATGAGAAATAAGTTTTTTTATCTCTGATATATTTGAATCGACTTAAAAACTCTTGGAATCGATTATCTTCATCATCTGATATTTGAAGCAACCAGCAATAAATTAACAAGTTCCATGTCCATCCATTTTATTTGGATAATATTTTAATGATCTTTGTAGATCCAGAAGAAAGTTACCCAAATATTAAGTTGTTTTAATATGTTTTATTAATAAATATTTAAGTTCAACTTAAATATGTTATCAATATGTAAATCTATGTGGATTTTTAATAATTAAACTATAAATAGTAATTTTAGTTTTAAATATTAAATTTAAGTATTATTTGTTATAAAAATTTGACTTTCACATAAAATAATAATATTATTTATTTACTTTATTTATAACCTGTAAAATTAAGAGTATTATATAAACAAAAAAAATTGGTTTTATATGTAAAAATAATGTATTTCTACACAAACATGTACTTTTAGTTATAATCACAAAAAAATTAAAAGACTATTGTGTAAATAAAAAATATGCATCTATTATAGAAGAATGCTATTTGTTCTCCTAAATATAAAGGAGAAATATCAGTCTTTATTTTAGAAGAAGAAATAGATGTGGAATGGAGTAGACAATTATAGAATATAAAGACAAATATAAAGGTGAGTAGGAGATGCTCTAACTAACATTTCTCTTGCATTGTTAACACTTAGCCATTAGTTTTTTATCGTAAAATACAGGTTTAAAGAATTTTTTCAAACAGAGATTACTGGAAATTTTAGGAAATATTGTTTAATATTAAAATCAAGCTAAATCCAAACACATATAACTGATCCAAAAGGTAGGATAAAATCTAAAACCATCCTCATCTAGGTTCCTTAAATATTACCATAAAATATTAATTAAGTAATATATATTAAATGTGAAAATTATAGAAAGGTTTCTTATTTAAACAATTAAAAATGTTTTAAAAATTTTGAATTACTAAAAGAATGTTGTATAATAATTTTTAATGAAAATTTAGAAACATGTTTACAGTGAAAATTCTCTAAGATAAAGAAATTAACACTTAGATGAAAACACAAAAAATAGTAGGGACATAATTAACAGCAATATCACGGTAGCGTCAGCAGCGAACTATCAAATTTAACAAACAAACCAGTGCAGCATCATTAAATACTTCCCGCCGGCGGCCGACGCTACCCATCTTTTCCGCTTAATCTTCGTTTTTTATTCTCCGCCGTAAAAAACAGCGTCTCCCGTACATGTCGTGATGTATGGCTCGCGTCAATTGTCGTTATCCTTTGACTCTTTATTTTAATTTATTACTGACCTGTTATTCTACATTCGCTTGTATTTTGTTGACGCTTGTCGCAGATGCTGTGTCTACTAAAAGAACAGAGCTGAAATTTATAAATTTCATTGTCTTGAAGGTTAATATTACAACTTTTAAAATAATATTATTTCGTTTATATATGTTTTATATATTAGCATTTAAAAATTGTAGTGAATATTCTTGGTTTAAAGTTTTTATAAAATAAATTACTGTTAGTGAATTAAAATTTAAATACAAAATAGTAGATATATTTGTTTTATAATATTTAAATTTCAAATATTTTAAGAAATTATTTTTATATTTATATGCAAAGTAACGAGAACCACCTTTTAATTTTAAAAGGTTTGGCGTGGTTTAAAGCCATATATTGATTTATTTATTTTTGTTATAAAACACCCAACACACCAACAACCACTATCAACTATAAAAACTACGTTTTGCGAATTGTAACGGTGAAACTAGTAAAATCTTAAAGCTACATATTTTATCCGTCAAAATTGATTTGATTTGTCATTCATTTATATATATAAACTGTTGAAGTAAAACATATAGTAAAAATCAATACCTGTTTAAATTGAACCAAATCAAATAATAAAATTTTGAGAAACGGATATTGATCCGCTCTGGCATATATATAAGTATGTATATTTTGATTAAATCTAGAGTTTTAATTGTATAAGTTTATATAATTGTTCTAGCATATGATTTAATAAATTATATTCACATTATTTTTTATAAAAGTATTAAATAAAAATGATAACAATTTAAGTTTTATCTTATATTAATGTTAACTAAGTTTAAAATTTACAAAACATATAATCTCACTGCTTCTTTTTAATTTATTTGATATATCATGTGAAATTATATTTTAAAAAGCAAATTTGTATTGAATTTTTTGGATTAATTAAACTAATCAAAATAAATGAGATATTCGCAAATATTCTTATATATCCGTATATATATATATTTTTGGATACAGATATTTTTTGAAATAAAACAAATTAAAAAATAAAATATCCGGAACTCATCAAACAAATTACAAATACCGAAAATTCCACTATTTGCTATATGTTCACCCCTACTCAAGAAATGCGGATTATTTATGGAAATTTTTACTAGTCCAACACAGCAAAAATTTATCCCCTCGCTTCCAGGTGGCTGCGTACTGGTTTCTTCCCAATTTCACTAACTTTCTTCTTTCTTTTTTTAAATATTTTCCAAATTATATTAAATAAATAAAATTCGAGAAACCTTCAACGAAGGTGACCTTATCATTTTCAAATGGGCGGAGTACAATCATTTTATGCCCTACAGACGACATAAATAGAAAAAAATACTACCATTGCCATTGTGACAAGAACAGAACAAAAAAAAAACACTGCCTAATCTCGTGAAAAATGGTGGACGGAAACGCTGTTTGCATCAGTTTCAACAGATGGGAGGATACGATACGGCACTCCTTTATCAGCCATCTCTCTGCCGAGTTTCGCCGCAAAAGCATATATGTCTCAACCTGCCAAAACTCTGATGAAGCTATAGCCGAGGCTAAAGTTTCCGTGGTGATTTTATCCGAGAAATCTGTTTCGAACTATCGGTTCCTGAACGAGTTAGTGAAGGTTTCTGCGTGCCGGAGTAGCCACGGCCTGCTGGTGGTTCCAGTTTTCTACGGGCTCACCAAGTCCGTATTGAGGAAATATTGCTTGCTGTTGAAAAAGATGTATCCTGAAGACCCGGTAGCCGACTGGCGCAATGCTCTTCTTGAAATCGCTGACTTGCGAGGATACGCATCATCTCTTGAACGAAGGTAATCATTGCTCAAAACTATTTGCTTTATATTTTATTTATTTATTTATTTTTAATGACAAGATGACTTTCAATTAAAATGAAAGTTTATTTAAAACATTGTTCACACCTCACCCTCTGTCTATAATGTTTTTTATGCTGTTGGTACCAAGAGTAGTTTGAACTCAAGACTAAAGAAAACCCTAAATAATAGTATAATTTATTAGTTTGGCGGAATTTGAAAGATATCCAGAAATGTATTTTTTTTTTTTGACATCATCCAGAAATGTATATTTATTCCGGATTTTTTTTTTTATTGATGTCCTCTTTAGTTAGTAAATAAATCTTCTGATATGCGTTGACTTGAAAAATCTTTGTTCAGCGATTCCGAGCTTGTGGAGGAGATCGTTGCAGACGTGCGTCAAAAGCTTGACCTCGAGGGTACAATTGGAGTCTACTCAAGATTGACGAAGATACAAAACTTGATCCACAAGCAACCACTAGGCATTCGAAGCTTAGGGCTTTGGGGTATGGGAGGCATAGGGAAAACGACACTTGCAAAAGCAGCTTTAAAACAATATTCGGGTGACTTTGAAGCCTCTTGTTTCATCGAAGACTTCGACAAGGACTTTCAGGAGAAGGGAGTCTATGGGTTATTAGAGAAACACTTGCGGGAGAAAGTTGGCTTAAGCAGTCATGTTACGAGACTGAGCCTCCTGATAGACACATTACGACAAAAAAAAATTCTTCTCGTTCTCGACGACGTGCGCAAGCCACTGGGTGCAACGACTTTTCTGTCTGAATTTGACTGGCTCGGTCCTGGAAGCTTGGTAATCATAACTTCCCGAGATAAACAAGCGCTTGTACAGTGCCAGGTCAACGATATATACGAGGTTCAGGGCTTGAAGAAGCACGAGGCGCTTCAGCTCTTGTCCCGATGTGCATTTGGGAAAGATGTACCAGCAGATGAAAAACTCATGGAGCTGTCTATGAACCTCGTTGACTATGCTGAAGGAAACCCTTTAGCTCTCAGCGTTTTTGGTGAAGAACTGAAGGGAAAAAAAACACTGTCTGAAATGGAGAGTGTTGTCCGAAAACACAAGCGGCCTCCTCTTCCCGACAAGATTTTTAACACACTCAAGATCAGCTACGACTCGCTTGGTGACACCGAGAAGGAAATATTTCTGGAAATAGTGTTTTCCTTTAGGGGAGTGAATATCGACGACGCGATGCAGTTTCTTGAAGGTTGTGGATACTTTCCTCGAGTTGGAATCGATGTCCTTATGGACAAAAGTTTGGTAACTGTTTCGGACAACAGAGTACAAATGCATAATTTAATATACGATCTTGGTCTCCAAATCATCAAGGATCCTACTGAAGAGACCGAGACGGCTTATAGATTCGTAGATGCTTCCAACATTCAATCTCTCCTTGAAGAAAACGAAGTCAGAGATCATGAAGCAGCACCAACAATGGTAATTAATATTCGTCTGTCACATTCTTATCAATCTTTAAAGAAGTTGCATGTACCAACGAAAGAGTTGGCATAGTGGATAAAACTCTTAAAAACATATAACATGGTTTTATTTTATTTTTCCGAATATAAGTAACCAAAACATTTTGGTTTCTCTTGTTCTTTCAGTGTATTGAAGATATTAAAGGCATTAGCTTGGACGTGTCTAACTTAGACTTGGAAGGTCATAATATTGCGTTTAAGGAAATGTACAACCTTAGATCTCTGAAGGTTCACAGTTCCAATGCTGTTGAGAGCCCCATATTATGTCTTTCCGAGGAACCTCAGTCTTTGCCGCCTGAGCTAAGACTTCTCTACTGGACATATTGTCCTCTGAAATCATTGCCACAAAATTTTGATGTTCAGTATCTTGTGGAACTCAATATGCCATGCAGTCAATTTCGGAAACTTTGGGGAGGAACCAAGGTTAGAAACAACACATCAATACACATAGTTTCACTTTCACTAGATTATTAACCAAACTTGCTTTTTATTCATTTTTTTTTTGGCTTTTGTTTGTTAAGAATCTTGAGGTGTTAAAGAGGATCACGCTCAGCAATTCCCTTCAACTAGTTAATGTTGATGAACTTCAACATTCTCGAAACATCGAGCTAATTGATCTCCAAGGATGTTCAAGTTTAAAGAGTTTTCCGGACATGGGCCAATCACAACATCTCCTAGTTGTTAATCTCTCAAACTGCATAGAGATCAAATGTTTCCCAAAGGTGCCACCGTCTATCAACAAACTGCATCTCCAGGGAACCGGCGTAAGAGAGTTAAGTACTCTTGATAGCTTTTCTAGTCAAGATCTCGGCAATCTTGTTTTCTTGAATGTGAAAAACTGCTCTAACTTGAGAACTCTGCCTGACATGATTACTTTCGAGTCTCTCCAAGTTCTTAATCTTTCTGGCTGCTCAGAACTTGAGAAGATTCAGGGTTTGCCACAAAACGAAATCCCATCTTCTTCTCTGTGTAGTAAACTTGTAACACTAGATATGGAGAATTGCAAAAGGCTTATACACCTGCCGATGGGTATGTGTAACATGGAATCTCTTGCCAAGCTGAAACTATCCGGCTGCTCAAATCTTGAAAACATTCAAGATTTACCAAGAAACCTCAAAGAGTTATATCTGGCCGGCACAGCGGTCAAAGCCTTCCCATCACCGTCTCTTGAGAATCTCTCTAACCTTGTCATATTAAGTTTGGAGGATTGCAAAAAGCTTCGGCATCTACAAGTAGGAATGAGCAAGTTGGAATCTCTCGTCACGCTCAAACTCTCTGGCTGCTCGGAGCTGAAGACTATAGCTGATCTCCCTCAAAATCTAAAGGAGTTATATCTTGGTGGCACTGCCATCAGAGAACTGCCATCTTCTATTGGAGATCTCGCTGAACTCGATACACTAGTTTTGAAGAGCTGCAAAAGACTCCGACGCTTGCCGGTGGAAATGCTGAACCTGAATCCTCTCAAAGTTCTTGATCTACTGAACTGCACAGAACTTGAGGTAGTTACCACTACTCTCCCAAAAGTCAGAGAGTTACGTCAAGCTCATAAACTCACGCCACTTAGATCAAAGCTTCCATCTTCTGTCTCAAGATTCTACCAACAGATAGTCACTTTGTCTCTGCATAAGGCGCGCTTGGAACACATTCCTGAAGATATATGTTTGATGTCTTTGCTAAAGGCATTGGATCTCAGTGGCAACTGTTTCAGAAACATTCCAGAAAGCATCAAGGAGTTTACTAAACTGCTCAGTCTAAGGCTATGCCATTGCAAAAACCTCAGAGTACTCCCAGAGCTTCCCCAAAGTCTACAACTCTTGAATGCTCACGGTTGTTCATCTCTGATATCAATTCCTCTAGACTTCTTCCAGAGTTCTAGTTACTACACATTCAGTAATTGCTTTCATCTCTCGCCCTACATGGTCAGCTACGTTCTAGCCGAGGCACAGGCTACTGTGGAAGAACAACACATGGTGGGACCACAACGTCAGCAGAAACTTGAAAAAGTTCTGGCTGTCAGGCTGTGTCTACCCTGTCGAGATTCTAAATATAGACTACACCCTTATCTCCAACCAGGGTCTTCTGTGATGCTAAGACTAAACCACTATTCAAGAAGCATGCTCGTGGGGTTTGCTCTATTTGTTGAAGTTTCCTTCTCAAAGGATTTTCATAATGCTGCTGGTTTAGGCTTCAGGTGTGTTTGCAGATGGAATGATAAGAAAGGCCGTGGTCATAGACTTGAGAATGTTTTCAAGTGTTTGCCTCCAGGAGAGGCTGTTCCCAAGATTACAAAAGATCACATGTTTGTCTTCTTTGACCTAAAAATGCATCCAAGCACGTTTATCTTGGCTGATCTAGTTGTCTTTGATTTGTACCCTGTCAACAATGAGGAGAAGCCTATAGTAGGTAATAGTGTCAAGGTGAAGAAATGTGGAGTCTATGTGTTTGATGGTGCATCTGGCAGTTCAAGTCGAAGCACAAGCACGAGAAGACCTTCTTCGTTGGATCGATTTAGGCTTTCAGAAGATGAAGTCAAAAGAAGGTTGAGAGTTAGTTATGATGGGTTGCAAAAAAGAGAAAAAGATGTGTTTCTGTACATAGGATGCTTTCTCAGTGATGATAAAGTTGAAATGCCACTGCCGTTTCTTGCTAACATTGACTTTGGGTCAACGCTAGAGGTGTTGGCCAGTAAGTCTCTCATAGATATATCTTCCAAGGGGGAGATAAGGATGCAACTTTTGCAAAGAAAATTGTGTAGAGAAATTGTACGTAGAAAATTCATGATGCATGCTAGCAAAAAAGAGTTGGTATCTGAATTGCTTGGCAACCGGGAGTACCGTCACTTTTTGAGCTTCAATAAGGAAGACGCTAAGAAAAGCTTCATCAGTTACTTTATCTACAAGCTCAAGATCAATAGACTTCGTGCGCTTCATGATGACCAGATCCTAAAACGTTTGCTGACTGGCAAGGCTATAAAGGAATCGATCATTGAGGGGACAGGCCTTGGTGAAGCTATTGTAGACAGAAGCAGAAGAAGAAAGGTAGAACAGAGGAGTCGACTAATGAAGTGAAGAGAGGTTCTGATCTGGATATAGGCTGATGAGAGTTTTGGTGCAATTCATCATTTACTTCATACATCTTTGGAAACGTCTCCTTAAAGTGGTTTACGAGCGAGATCCTCCAGGGTTGTTGAGATTTGAAGAAGGATCCACCACAAACTCAAGCTGGTGTTAACTTAAATAACATTGCTAATTAACTCTGCAGCACAAGAGGGATTATTTGCCTACTATCTTAAATGTGAGAAATCAAGACTTACCCACTTATGTTGCACTGATTGTTCCCCCATCTTCACTGATGAGTGATGGTCCTCCTAGCCTAGGAGTCCTAGGTCTGTCACCAAGATTCCCCTTTGTTTCCCAAGTACTCCAGAGCATTCCAGGATGAGTAAAGAAAGAAAGGACCGGTTTCTTCTCTTTCAGAGCTTACAGAGGTGGAAATCAAAACTATAAAAGATGATACTGGTCTTTCTCATGGATTCCTAACATTCAAATATCAAATACCAGACCCCCAAGAAAAGTTCAGATCTGGTCTATTTATCAAATCCTTGATAATAGACCAACAAGCAAGTGACACAGAATTGTGGGTGTTCTAAACACAAATTCATAACATGGCTTCTCATGCATGCACGTTAGCTGTCAAACTCGGAATCGTCTCCTCCTATCCTAGTGTTTCCAAATGGGTCCAGAATGTCTGCTCTGTATCAATTATGTATCTTCTTGCATAAATTAATAATAACGTGATCAAAACTTCAAAAGTTCAAAACCTATACATATTGACCTACAAAATCTTAAAAGTAAATTACCCCAACAAAAATATCTGATCAATGTTTAGGTTGACTTCGAACTCCTTTATATCGGTTAGAATCAGTGTTTGAAAAAGTAACCATTTCGTGTATTTATTTAGCTTTTTTTTCTATGGTACTATATTTTGCGATTGATTATTTTTTGGGCTTAATTATCATGTATTCTAGTCTCGTTTGAAGTCATGAATTTGGTCGTGGTTAAACCTGTTTAACCGGCCCTTCCGTTATGACTCCTTGCCTTAAAACTCATTAAGGTATACGATTGTCAAGTCATCAAATAGCTTAAGTGAAATAGAGAACGCAGCTAATTGGAAATGTTAAGGCATGTTAGAAAAAACGTAGTTGTGTTTTCAAGCTTGAAAAAAGCAATGAACTTTGGTTTTCGTGGGATATAAGTTAGCATGCCATTTGATTTTTTCCCACTTTTAGTTTTTGTTTAACCTTTTCAAACTTGCCTAAGTGCCTCTTGATATATGCCCTCGTTCTCCAGCCAAATATCCACAAAACATTATTTAATTACCAGATCCCATGATTTAGTCGCAAGACTCGTAACTGTAGATAAAAGAGCTGCTAATTTTCAATTGCCAATAAAATACTCCCTCTGTTTTTAAAAAATAGATTTTTTAGTGTTTTCACACATACTCCCTCCGTTTCAAATTATTTGTCGTTCTAGGAAAATTTTTTTGTTTCAAAATAATTGTTGTTTTCGGTTTTCAATGCAAAATTGATTGATAATATTTTATATTCTATTTTTCTATTAGTTGATATATGGTTAAGTGTATTGGTAATAGTGTTTTTATTTTGAAAATATGTAAAATTAAATATTTTTCTTAATTTATGTGCATAAGCTTAAAACAACAAGTAATATGAAACGAATGGAGTATTAAGAAAACACATTAAATCTCTATATTAAACTTATTGTTTTCTGTAGTTTTCAATTTTCAACAACTTTTACCTAATAATAATCCAATAAAATCAATTAATTTTTTTAAAATTTGCAATTTTTTCATAGAAAACATAAAACAATCATTTTTTAAAAATATTTTTTTTTTAGAACAACATCTTTTAGGAAAGGAGGGAGTATAAGTTAGTTAACATTTACGAGGATGGAAGTGGATACCACGAAAAGCTTACATGACATCAATTAGCATAGTTGAAAATAAACTAGTCGTAAAGGTAATTACTTAAAACTCTTTTGCCAGCTAAATCATATGAATAAACCATACAATACAATTCAAACAATAATACAGCTTGTACAATAAACTTGAAAGCTTGACTTGACTTGTTATTATGAGAGACGACTTGACTTCTTCACATTTTGTTTACAGGATTTATTTAATTTGGAAAATATTTTAAATCAAGATAAAATATTTATATGTAACTATATCAATTTCACACAACAGACTTAGCCTAGCTAGATAAATAGTCGACCAACATTTTGTTAATGCATTGTTCAAAAATTCTAAGACTCAAAGTTAAAAAAAAAAACAATTCTAAGACTCAATAAACTCGTAGAAGTAAATAACAAATGTTTAATGATTAAGTCGTAACGTTAAAACGGAACTCATAAATAAATTATATCAATTTATTTTACAAAAGAAAAAAATTTATATCAACCTATTACTATCGATCATCTGACTTTTGATACACAAATTCCCTTTCTCTGTTCTATCAAATTCCCTTCCTTACTATTTTATGTTTCTTGCATTTCCTTAAAAAAGTCAACACCTTGCACTTTGCAGCAGCATCAACAACATTCCCTTATATAAATACGTGAAACTATCTTCATATTCTTCTTCATTACCTCTTCTAATCTTCATTTATTTCTCTTTTCTCTCGGTTTAACGAAAAACCAGAGATTTTTAAGCGATGATAATTGTGTATTTCTCGCTACCATTGTTCATATTCATGGTGTTCATAGCCATTGGTGGTTGTGTAGGATGCTTCTACATGGGTCGAAATCAAGGAATAGCTAATGTTGGTGGACGTCCAGCAATGCCAACGGCCTACCCTACCGCACCACAAGCCAATCAAGGTTACAATACTGGAGCTCAACCGTATCCTCCTAACCATGCTGTCTAGTCATTAACTGTGTTCCATGCGTGGTCAATGTGCTTTCATAGGCCGAAATTATCTTTATTTCTCTTGTCTTTGCGTGTTGCTATTGTTTAATTTACATTTTATATGTTCTTCAGTTTGTTGTATCCTTAAAGTATTTCCGAGTAACTTTTTCCTTTATGAAAGTCTGTATCACACAACCACCTTATCAAAGCATGCATGATGGTATCATTCTACGAATCCACATTTGGTTACCGGCTTATGCTAATGTAAATCACTGTTTTATAAACTGTTTGTTAACTATGACGTTTGTTTATAATTGATATGCTTTCAATTCTTGTGAACAAGCTTAGATAATGAATTCACTACAATCAAATAGAAACTATAATAAATTCGCAACAATAAGTGAATCACAATCTTTAGAAATACCACTATTTTGTATAGCATTTAACTATAAGCAGATAATATAAGCAGATAATAAAGCTTGTAGAGAATGTGTCAAGCGGATATAATTCTGTAGAACTGGACTATCTACCAGTACAGAGGTTGAATATATGTTTATTTAAAATTGCTAACATTCATGAGATTGAATAGATGATTTTTAAGCTGTAGCGGATGCATTTTAAATAATGTATATCACCACGAAATGGATATATGTTTACTTAAAATTCTAAAAAGATATATATAATTACAGTGTTAGTAAACGAATAAAGAAGTGCCACAAAAATATCTTGAGACCACGAAAAGAAAAAGTTTGTTGTGGGATAGGGTCCACTATTTCACAGTGTGTGTGCTAGTTCCCTCTCTCTCTCTCCTCTTTATCACAATCATTCTTCAATTCTCAAAAAAAAATCAATTTTCTTTCTCTCTGCGCGTAGACGAAGAACGACAATGGCGATTCCCTTTGTTCACGCAAATCCCAAGGTATATGAAGATCTAACTAAGTACCGTGTGAGCCTAACAGAGAAAATAAGGATCAAAGTAATGGCGACGAACTCGTTGTCCGCCGCTTGGAGCTGGCTGAGACAAATCGACTTCTTCAATACTAGGCATGCTTCATATCATCAGGTATCTTATCTTTTGGTTTCTAGTTTTATGGATAGTGTAAGCAGCTTAGATTGATTGATGATTGATGATCAATGAATGATGATGGATGATGAATCTGATTTAGTAATCGCATTGTAAGTTATGCAAAGAAACGCATCTCGTGTGTACTGGAAGAAGGAAGGAATATGTTACATGTAAGCTGAGTCTACTAGGTTAGAAATCCATTTTCTTACTCAAAACTCAAATAAGTGGGGGTGTTGGAAACAAGCGCATCTAGTTTATTATTGTGCTTTTATTGTACATTTGATCTTGTTCATCTCTAATATTAATATTTCATTTTTGTTAAACATTTATTATATTTTACATTTTTATTATGTATAATATTGCAACAATAACAAGGCAACCAAAGTTACAATGCTGGAGCTTAGACTTACCACTAACGTCTTATAATGTATAATCATTGTGGTCAATGTGATGTTAAATAGTTAGAAAATATCCAAATCGCTGTCTTTCTTCTCTTTTATTTTATCGGTATTGTGTTTTAACTTACATTTTTCGAAAAGTTCAAAAAAAAAACTTACATTTTTCGATCTTATCATTTAAATATTTTCGGCCATTATCTTGTCGATCCTTTTGCTTCAAACCCAAAAGTTCCATCTATATAACACACAATTGTTTTTTTCCCTTATTCATTACAGAATACTCATCATCCAACAATTCAATCATCTGAATGGGAAAGTTCCGCATTGGTGATTTAGTTCGAATACATTAATTATTGGTTTATGTATTTTGATTGATTTAGAATTCTGTATATTATTTACAATTTAAAGTAGAATATACAGATTTTCAATATAAGATATGAATTTTAATTAGTATTTAGAAATCTTGAGGTTTTTCCTATTTTTAACAAAGAAATCCATACAAATCCATTCAAATCTATTAGTAAATCCATATGACTGAATAGAACCTGATTTGAATTAGAATTTATAAATTATGAAATAGTAACATATAATTTCAATATGAATTTTAAAATCACAGAACCGATTTAATTGGGATATTCAAATTTATTAAAATACACCAAAAATTGTAGGGAGAATTACCAATTGTGACTCAAAACTTGGAGTCAAACCCAAAAGAGTACCCCAACTTGGGTCAAAGGCAAAAGTAACTTAAAAGGCTATTGAAATTACAACTATCTCCTTGTGAACAAACAAAAAAACGGATTTTTTTTTACGTTTCTACCCCTCGCAAGTCGTCTGTAAACAGACGACTTGAAAATAAGTCGTCCAGACGACTTTAAGTTAAGTCGTCTGGACAGTTATTCTTAAACATAATTTAAAAATTTTGTAAAAAATATTTTGATAAGTGAAAAATTGGAATTATGTAATTAACATATGTCTTAAGAGATATAAATTAATATATAACAAATTTCAATTGTTTTCAGCCCAGATGAGTGAAAGTAGTGAGTCATGATATTCTTAGTTTATGTTTTCATCAACATATGTTGTAGTATTGTATGTGTTCTTAGGGTTAGATTTTGGAAAGCATTAAAACCGTTTTTTGAAAATTTTTAAAATTACCTAGGCGTGTTCGTTTCTGTGTATAGTAAACACTATTGAAGTATATTTGATTTATAACGTGGTTAGTAAGTTAATTAGTCATTTAGTTTAGGGGTTCATTTTAGGGTATTGGACGACTTAATATTTTTCTTCTGTTCCCAGACGACTAAATATTAGGTCGTCTGATGTACATTATCAGCCAGAATAGTCGTCTAACCGGACCAAACCTTAAAGTTTACCAATGTACTTTTAAGCTAACCGGATTATTTACCCAATATAATAAGGTGATTTTTTTTTTTTTTTTTCCATTTTCCGCGAACAGAAACCCTAACATTTTCTCTCTCACCGGCGATATCAAAGGCGATTCGAATTCCCACTATTTTCCGAACAACCATCGTTCTCAACGTCGGCTATCTATCTCACTTCATTCTCACCGTTGGTCGCCGCAGCTTCTTCTAACCCTAGCGCCGCCGATTCCTCTAAAACCCTAGCGCCCCCGCTTCCACTATTTCCCCGAACAACCGTCGCCCTCGCCACCGTGCTCACCACGTTCTCACCGCCGCTTACTCTAAACACTAGCTAGCACCGCCGTTTCTTCTAAACCCTAGCGCCGCCGCTTCTTCTAAACCCTAGCGCGCGCTTCTTTCTCTGTAACCGTAGCGCCGTTTCTCTGTAACCCTAACGCCGGTAAGTCATCAAACTCGTGGAAACAGATGAAACATAAAACGTTGTCTCTTTCAATTTTACTCATTCTCACCGTTTCACGTTTATTTTTCAGATCTATAACCACAAATGACGAGTACTCGACTCCTTCTGCGACTAATCAGGTCCGCTTGAAATTTTTCTACTGGAAGACTTGTAAGTAAAGTCGTCTGGAAAGTCTTTCAACCTGGACAGACTTAGTACGTCCATTTGGAAGACTTTCCAGACGACTTAAATATAAGTCGTCAACTAAGTCGTCCAGTTGGACGACTTTCTAAGACGACTTATATTTAAGTCGTCTACTAAGATCGTCTGAGTAAAATTAAGGCGTGATTGATTTAGCTTGTGTTCTGACTTTCTATTGTTGTCTTTGATTATTTTGCAGACAAAAAGATGGATATTCAGAACTCCCCCGTAGGTTATACACATTAGGGGAAGAGCCAGACCCCACAATAGCATTTCGTATCATACGGATAACACGAAGTTGCATACTGCTCTTAGGGAACTCTCACTGATGCTGAATTTGAAGAGCTCAAGGAGTCGAGATTGGGAGTTTTCATCAGTT
>NW_026617750.1:0-15532 GCF_000801105.2 Raphanus sativus
CATGCCGAAAACTCTTAAGCTCGTCAACGACGGTTGGGAATGTCCTGCCGCTAAGAGAAAAGGTTAGGTCATTACCAGACTCGATTGTTTGTAGCACAAGTAATGCAATATTAGGTCGTTTCTAACGTTTCTAAAAACACAACATTTCATTTCTTCAACATGTGGTGATAGCTTAGTGATAAAGATTGATTTGAGGTGATTGTTTAGATAAAAACTGAATGTGATTTTAATGGGTTTGGATTTCTTGCGCAGGAGGTAATATGAACGTTTGTTGCAAAAGAAACCCTAAGTTCAAGGTCAAGACAGGGCCAAAGACAAAGTTTGCACCGAGAAGGCACGGTGATCTGAACATCGTCTACGATGTTCTGCAATCATTCAGCAGCAACTACTTAGCCCAAGTGACCATCGACAACGAGAATCCACTCGGGCGGTTAGACCGTTGGAACGTGACTTGGGAATGGATGCGAGGAGAGTTTATAAACACAATGAGAGGAGCTTACACTCACAAGAGAGATCCATCTGAATGTCTTTACAGCAAAGCTGGACAGTACTACAAGGACTTAGATTTCTCACAGGTCATGAATTGTCAGAAGAAGCCAGCTATTTCCGATTTGCCTCCAGAGATGAAGGACGATAAAGTGATGGGGAAGTTACCTTTCTGTTGCAAAAATGGAACTCTTTTGCCACCTCTTATGGATCCTTCGAAATCTCGATCTATGTTTCAGCTGCAGGTAAATAATTATTTTTGTTCAAAAATATGCTCATTCCGTTCCACAAAATAGGGTTTTCGTGTTTTCATAAATATTGAAAATACATTAAATTTATATCGGAAATAGATTCATTTTCTATGATTATCATTTTTAGTAAAGTTAAACAGATAATAATCTAACAAAATTCAATTTTTTTTTTAAATATACAATTTACTATCACTGAGTACTATAAACCAAGTTGTAAAGGGATTCCAACTGAAATTTCTATATAGGATTCGATTCATTTTGACCACCTAATTGTGCTATTTAGATTAGATTATTTGTGTACTCGTATATAAAGATTCCTGAGATTAGTCTTTGAAGTTAGAAAGTCTTAAGATCATCACAGTTATCACAACAAAAATTATTGAAATAAGAAACACACAAAAGCTATCTATTTCTATGAACTAATACTTTTTAAGAAAAACATTTATATTTGTGGAACTTATATTTGTTTTGTTGTGTTAGGTTTGGAAGTTGCCTCCTGATCTGAACAGAACAGCTCTATACCCACCTCAGCACTGGAAAGTAGATGGAGTTCTCAACCCACAGTACAAATGCGGGCCACCGGTTCGGGTTGACCCGTCTCAGTTCCCGGATTCTAGCGGTCTACCGGCTGTAACCTATGCAATCTCCAGCTGGCAAATTGTCTGCAACATAACCAAACCTAAAGCACAAGCCTCGAGATGTTGTGTCTCATTCTCTGCCTATTACAACAACTCTGCCATTCCTTGTAACACTTGCGCTTGTGGATGCAACGACATCGATACCAACACTTGCAATGCTGACCGTAACCCTCTCCTCCTCCCTCCAGACGCTCTACTTGTTCCGTTTGATAACCGAACCCTAAAAGCTAAAGCTTGGGCTAAACAAAACCACATGCCAATACCTAAGAAGCTCCCTTGTCCTGATAACTGTGGAGTTAGCATTAACTGGCACGTTAACACTGATTACAGAAACGGTTGGACCGCTAGGTTAACTGTTTTTAACTGGAGAGACTTTGCGTTTGAGGATTGGTTTGTGGCGGTTGAGATGGGAAAATCAGGTAAAGGGTATGAAAACGTTTACTCCTTTAACGGCACACGTGTTCCACCGAACAACAGAACCGTTCTGTTCCAAGGGTTGCCTGGTTTGAACTACCTTGTGGGTCAAGTTAACGGAACACATCCGTTAAGAGACCCTCCCGTGCCTGGAAAGCAACAATCTGTTATCTCGTTTACCAAGAAGAACATCAATGGCCTGAAAATAGCTGATGGCGACGGGTTTCCGACAAAGCTTTTCTTTAATGGAGAAGAATGTGCGCTTCCTAAACATTTCCCAAAGAAGAGCTCAGGACATAGAGGCGGTATCAATGTCTTGATGTCACTTGTTTTCGCTATGGCCGCTGCTTTTGCACTATGATGGATTAGTTACTGAAGACAAAACTAATATTACTGGTCAGTTCTGTGATGAAAGGGATCAAAAAGGAGTAGATGTGGAGAGATCTTTGTAATATGATTGATCTATATATTGAACAAAAAAAAAAGTGGACTTGTTGTATTAATACTTTTGTTTGGTCTATAAAAGTATTCATGTGTACGTTTGTTGTTCTCTCTGGTAAAAATCCCAGAAGCTCATAACAATGTCAGCTTCTTTTTGACACGGAGAAGATTTTTAGTCTTTTAATTTGAAGTCTTTTTCTAATTATTATAAGTACTAGATTTCTTAACCGCGCTACGCGCGGATAAGATATTATTAAGATATTATGTGTATTTTTTAATTCTAAAAAATAATGTATAATATTATTACATTATTTACAGAATATAAAATAAGACTACATAACATAAATATATTTAAAAAATTCTTTCTAGTTACCATTATGTTGTTTGATTGTTGTACTTGATTTACATATTTACATAGATATTTGTGATAGATGAATAATTATATTTTTATTATCATAAGTAATATATATTTATTATATAATATAAGAAAAACGAAATTACTTACTTTTTAAACAAACTTGTCTCATATTGGGGATTCAGTTATAGACATATCATATTCGAAGGAGATATTTTTACAGTTATCAATCTTCTTAACAATCAAGACACAAATCTGAATATCAAAACAATATCTCATACAATCTCTTTGTAGACTAACAGCGTTGATTAGGTATCAAAAAGGACTGGAAATGGATGTGCAGATGTGTTCTCTAAGTCAGCTTTACAAAGTACTACTCATAGTTCGATATATCATTTATGTCCATCCTTTTTTTTGTCCATCATTTCTTAAACATCCTGAAATAATTGATGCTAATTAATAATAAACATCCTGAACTCGTCTAATATCCACCGTAAGCACCGTCGGGGCACGTCAGATGAGTAAAATATTAAATATTTTATTAATATTGTCTAAAAAGCTTTCAAGTGATATTATAGTTTAATTTTTATTAGTTTTTTTTGTTATTTTTATAGTTTTCTGTATTTAAGATTTTTCCATATTAAGCTTCTATTCTTTCACAGAGTTGATATATATATATCATAAAAAATTACCATCAAATCAGTTTTACTTATTTATTATTTTGTTTTTAATGAAAATACACTTTTTAAATAATTTAATTTAAAATTAAATTATATATTAATTTGTTGTATTCTAACAATTTGATTGATTTAATTAATTTGCTTTGGTGAATAACTTAAAAGGTTTTCATATGAATAAAGCAAGCTTATGTTGTTATATTATAATTATTTGTGTATATATAATCTAGGGCAAATCTCTAAAATAGCACTTTTTAAGTTTTTATTACAAAAATAGCACTCAAAAAATAAAATGACCAAAATAGTACTTTTTTTGTTTTGAAAATTTTTATTTTTATTTTTTGTTTTTAAAAATTTGAATACATTCCTAAAACGCCACCCTTTAACTCTAAACCTTAAGTCTTAGATTAATTAACCAATTGTTATAAATACATATTTACCCTTCAATAAAACTTATTTTGGTCATTTTCTTTTTTATGATGCTATTTTTTGTGACAAAAATTTGGTTTAGTGTTATATTTGTCTTTTTCTCTATAATCTATATATAATGCTAGTGTAATAAGGAAAGAACATTATTTTTTTGTAACTTAAAAAAGATAGATTATTACAATTTGAAATTAATCAAAATTGAATAAAATGGTAGTTAAATATTTGTAAATCTAATTGTCTTTTTATCTTGTTTAGTTGGATTCTAATGACCTAAAATGTGATAATGATATACCTGAGAACCAGTAGGAATCTCATAACATGGAGAAAAAACACAAACTTCTTGTAATAAATCTCAACATGATAATTCTTGCGAAAATATACAACAACAGAGGTGACTGATCATATAAGGATGGCCACAATATCTTGATTTATTTATTAACGGTGTGAATTTTTTTTTTGCAGCTTCGTACTGTAAGAGAGATCAAGAATGGAGAGTGCTCCTTCTGTAGCAATGTTGTAACTCTCTATTTCTTGTTTGTGGGTTGCCATGAACACAATGAACATATCTGCAAAATAAATGTAAAAGAGATAACACAGCTTGGTTAAATAATGTATTCCGTTAAAATTAACTTAAATGACCAAACAAAGAAGATAAGCAAAGAGCTAACCTCATTGAGCGAGTGACAAAGAGCTTCCTCTCCCAAAGATGAATAGATAGTAACCACAGTGACGTTGCGCCTGAATCAACCCTGTAACGCAATGAACCACTCTTCTCTCGTATCCGCAAAACCTGTCGCTGTGGTTCTTGCACGAGATCTCGAAGAGATCTGGGAGAGTGGAGATGTCTTCCCAGTGAGAGCTGACGGGATCTCTGAACTGGTGGTTTCTAACGGTATGACATGGATCTCCGCCGACGACATCGATAATCACGCCTCGTTTCTTGTCTTTCTTAGCGTTACGGACCAAAAGGGTTAAGGCTAGAGGGACAATGACACCAGCAGCATAAGGAATCGTCTCCCACTTCCTGCAAGCAATAGTAAACGTGTTTATTCACATAATCAATACTGAGTGGAGCTAAAAGAGTACACATTGGTTAAAACCAGTATACAGTCTCGTCAAATTAGAATCTTTTTAATACGATTTTGATTTGAGACCGAAAAGAGATAACTGAACAAAAAGAATAAATAAATAAACACAGAGATGTGGATGCTGCACCTTAGATTAAACTATTGTTTTGTTGTTCTGCCACTGTATACACTCTCGAACTTCCTCTTCGTCTCTCCTAACCAAAAAAAAAAACAACCATTTCTTCAAATTCCCCCGAAACGGAGTTTGAATAAAAACGCTTAACTTTACCCCTCAAATCAGGGAGAAAGAACTAAGAAACAATTATTTTCTGCCGGAATTACCTTCGTGTGTGCTTCCCGAATTCTTAGCAACTGGACTCTGATGATGATAGAAAACATCGATTTGAAGTCACTTACGGAATCAACTGAAAACCAAAATCAGCATTACAGAATCTGGGAAATATGAGATTTTATATACCCTGTGGGAACTGCTGCACATACTCAAGATGCAAAAACCCTCTCTCAAACCTTCTTCATGTAAACAAAAGTAAAGATCAAAGATCAAAAAGAATTCTCATTAATCAGAAAGTGAGACAAAACAAAACACACTGAGAGCTATTTAAAATGTACCTTGAGTTGAGATAGAGAGCGAAGAATCTGAACAAACCTTTCCAAGAGTAAAGTTTCTTCCCTTTTCTAGACACAACCTGAATGAGACATATAATCAGCTCAGAGAGAGTGAAATGAGCAAACTTTTTCAGAAGAAAGTGAGACCCCCAAGGCTCTCCAATATATTGACCACATCATATATAAGCCAACGTTCAACTCCTGCAATAACCACACAATTTTCTAAGTTTTGGAATCCAAATAAGGTTTAGATATATTCACAGAGAATTATGAATCTCACCTAATTTGGCTGCGGCATCATCCATGCCAAACAAATCAACATCGTCTCGGTTATATAGTCACAGGAAACTGGATCGTACAAACACACAAAAGACAATAAAGTTACACAGAAACCCAATCTGGAGGAAAAATATCTAGAGAGAGAGAGAGGGAGAGGTATGTGTAAATACTTGGACCGAGAACGCCTAGAGATTTGTTGCTGAAGAATATGGGAGTGAGAGCATCCGAATCTTGAGACACAATCCTAGCCTCCCAAAACCTCAGAAGATGGACCTCGGCTGGGGTTGAACAGCAACTGGCTTCTTCTAAATCAGCAAGCAGGGTGATTGGGTGAAGGAATTCGCCATATTGTGGCTGGTAATTAGCAGAGATTATACTGATAGATTTCATAGATATGGCGTTCTTCATCGCTGGTAACATGCAAATTTATAGGAGACCTTCCACCGCTATCTTCGTAGTACCAATACGGCAGGGACATCAAAGACGGAGGAGACGATGAAGGAGGAGACGAAGAATCTGGATGTTGATGATTGATATCGTGACTTTCACCACTTGGGCTTATGGGCCAACTATGAGGGAACTATCAGTTTATCACAAATAAGCCCAAACGCTAACAGATCAAATTAAATAAGCCCAAACGAAAGTGACGTGGAAGAAAAACAATTTCTGATTGGTCTGAATTAAATGGGTGACGTGGACACTCTCTCCTTTCAAGTTATTTACCTTTTAGTATAGTATATTGATTAAAATACACAATTAAAGATGCAGAAGCAAGGAACAAAAAAGATATTGACAAAAGAAGCAAGTCACATGAGATTCCAAAACTGAAACACTTCTTCCAAAGCAGGTATCTATGCTTTGCTTAGAATCTGAGAAAGACAATAATAAAAAAGCTTCTCTGCAACACCTTTATATAAACCCATTAGCCTTTCATCAAATCCTACACCACATCCATATCTCTAGTACATAGCCTTTTTTATTCACCTTTTCAGTTTAAGAAAAATGGTTTGGAACCTAAAGAACATGATGCTTCATGGGTTCGGCCTCGTGTGTCTGTTCATGACTATTAACAAAGCCTACGCTAGAGAGTTTGCGGTCGGTGGTGCAAAAGGTTGGACCGTCCCTTCCGGCTCTCAAGTTTATAGTCAATGGGCAGAACAGAGCAGATTCCAAATCGGCGACTCTTTACGTAAGTTTCCACATTATACTAATAACCATAATCATATCTTTATTTCACATATGACACACCAAAAATGTACACAAAACTGCAGTGTTTGTCTACCAATCAAACCAAGACTCAGTGCTCCAAGTCACAAGAGACGCTTACGACAGCTGCAACACCGATGCACCAACCGCTAAATTCGCCGATGGCAAAACTTCCTTCGCACTAGCCCAATCTGGTCCATACTATTTCATCAGCGGAAACAAAGACCACTGCCACAAGAACGAGAAGCTAGTGGTCATCGTCATGGCTGACAGAAGTGGCAACAAAAACAACAACACCACATCATCATCACCTCCGTCTACAGCCCCGGCTCCTTCAGGCGAATACGCTCCTTCTCCGCCTATGGAGGGAGCCCTTGAGCCTCCAGCAGCTACGCCTACTCCATCTCAAGAAACTCCAAACAACTCAGCTTCTCCATCTTCTTCCTTTGTTGCTGCTGCTGCTCTTCTCGGAACTGCTCTTGCTTCAACTCTATTCCTACACTAATAAGTTTCTGTTTTGTCTTGTGTTTTTCACTTATGCAACAAGTTTCTGTTTTATCCCTCTCTCTCTTTTCACCCCCATTTGTGTTTGTTGTTTTATTCTTTCCCATTTGTTTTTCTCTCATGTAAAATGAATAAAATTTTCTAATTGTGTGCATATTAAGGATAAAAAAAAACTAAGATACTGTCAAACAAAACTGAGTGTTTCTATGTAGGAACAGCTGTTCCAAATAAACAATATAAGGTTCTTCTATGGTTCTATAGATTAATGGTAAACTCTAACCTCCAGCAGCCAATCAAAAGTTTTTCCCAAGTTCAACCTTCTTTATCAGTCTTATTGTATTGTGTAAAACCGAATCTATTATTCCTGCAACCTGAAAAATAAATCCACAGACAGAATCTGAAACCACCATGGAGTGTTCATAAGAGTATAAAAGAAGCAAGATTTGACTGAGAATATATATGCTAACCGTGAAAACACCACCAATGATGGCGCAAAGATTTGTGATGAAGTGTGAGAAGGACTTTGGATTTTCAGTTATTACAATCTGCATGGGAGAGAGTTCTAAGTGAAACTTTGCAACGGGTAAGTAGTAAGTCTGAGCTATGCTGCTGTGAGCGGTGTATTCATATTCCTCGATCAATGAATGTTCTTGACCGTATCTTCTTGTAATAACCTCTGTTTTCACTATTTGTAGGTAGTGTTCGATCTGTGTACAAAGAACAAAAGGTTCAAGACTTTCAAGAATCTAGATTCATACACCCCCAAGGTCTTTTTAGGGACTTACAGTAACATTGGCACCAAACTCGTGATGGTTTATGAATGATTTTTCATCCAGCTTTTCATGGCTATAGCCAAGATATGGCATCAACTGCTTCACATCGGTCATCAACGTAGGATCAATCAGCCTCCCAAATGAAAGATGGTTAACCACATGCGACATGTTCATCTGAGAAGAGTCGAACGAGTGAGCTCCTGAATGAGCTGAGATAACGAGGTTTCCTCGAACCTGAAAACATACAAAAAGACATATAACTCCAGGGACATTGATTCAGTCTTCAATTTTATTTTTAACAGTCAGAGAGTTTACCTTGTTTACAAGCACATAGCCTTCAACTCTACAACCTCCTGTAACTGGTGCCTTTTCAAGACGTTTTGCTGTGTCATTGGATATACTCCAATCCAAAGCTAGCTTGTGTGTCTCCGGGTGGATTGGTGCTACCAGTTCATCCACCATCTGCAAGAACGAAAATCCTTGTGTTATCAACTTTTAGAAGAGTACTGATTCAAAACTCAATAATAAAAAATATATAATGTTAACTAATTTGGATTTTTTCTACCTTAACTATACTGTCTGTGTCCCGATCTCCATAGTAAGATTCATGTTCGTGGTGTCCATGGTCCTCTCTAAAAACAACAAAACAGGGAACACTGTCATAAGGAATATTTTTTTGCACCAACATACATGTGGTTCACATACGTTTACGGAAGGTATAGTTCAAAGGAATATCAGGAAACTATTTAAGACAATTCTACAATGATTGACTCATAAGGTTAAGCAGAAGATATAAAGAACTATAACTAAGGTAGTAGCTGGAAGTTTAAAAAATCTTATCAGATGGTTTCTTACTTAAGGTCACTGCCTTTGCGGAAAATCCGAATAGATGGATAGCCTTGTATATGGTTCCTGAAAAATATATATCCAACAAGAAACAAACAAAAGTCACCAAGTTTTCATACAATTGAGAGAAAAACCAGCTTCCTAGTACCTCCTACATAGCGCAGGTTCTTCTGTGCAATCAACACTTCCTAGAAGAACACGCCCATCAGTGTCAGGATCATATCTGTAGCAGAGATATATTAACATGACCATGTTTCAGAAATTAATATATCTGCCACCGTTACTTAAGAACTTCAAAACTTAATAAAAAAACGCAGAAGAGTCTAATGCAAACCTCTGTTTTATGATGGTACCTGCTTTCTCCCAAGACGGTTTCTGAAACGAATAGTAGAAAAACATAACCAAACATGAACGACAACTTCTTCACTGTTAGACATGTACTGAGTTACATAATAACCGTAAAAGCTACAAAAGAGGTTTTTTTTTAAAAGAAGCATAAGAAACTACTAGCTAAGAGAATCACCAGACGATTACTCCAGTAACACCATGGTGCATTAAAGTTAACAATCAATAACGGAAAGCTGCATAAAAAAAGTCATTTTACGTCAATCCATATTCATACCCTTCCTATACATGCACAAAGAAAAAAAAGAAGCTGCCTACTCACTGTTGTGACAATAAGTCAAAACCACCATTGGTTAATGGTGTGGCACCATCAGGAAACTCTTGCTTAATTTCTTCTCCATGGTTGATGTGATGTGATGCAATGCCAGAGTGAAACTCTCCACCTGTGGCCTTTAAATGCGGATCGATTGGAAATTTCCGAACAGTTTTTGTTATATTCAACCTGTTCTGAAAATTCAAACCATCTAGGCCTCAGTTAACCATATTATTAACAAAATATGCAGGCTAAGTGACAAAAAAAAAACAAAATATGCAGGCTAATATATATATAAGAAGTTCTGCACAACTGAAACATGTACCCCGACAGAGACTTACTGTTCCTAACACGTCATTCACATCAAGGGATGCAAATTCACATGAAAGGGCAGGAAAACTACAAAATAGGAAAAAGATACAAAAACAAGGGTTAGCATACAGATGAAAATTTCAAAACTGTAGCAATTATACGGCAAGAAAGACCATAACCTTATGAACCTAGTGGCTGTTATACATGTTCCGTAGACATCTAAGAGCAGATTTCAATATCAACAGAGAGAGAGAAAAAAAAAGAAAGAAACAATGATACTGATTTAATCAGTTATGTAAACCTGATGTTGAAATCAATGCGTAAGAAGTCCCCATCAGAGCTGTTGTCAACAACGACAGCAGTTGTAGTGGTGACTTCCAAATAACTACTCAGCTCCTACAAGACAAAGATCATGTCTTGTCTTAATCAAAGCAGAGAGAAAAAAGGTTTATAATATAAAAGAAGGATTTTACCATTCCAAAGAGAAGCATCATAATGAGAGCAGCTACGATGGATAAGCCAGCACCTGAGAGAGATGCCTCTGACAAATCTCTCGGTATTTTCCTTGAACAACAAGGCACCTCGAAAGTCAGATCATTGAAAGAATTATCAAGGACAATGAAAACCAACGCAGAAAATGGATACTTGATGACAATCCGAACGGGTAACTAATCACATTTCAATCCAACAATGTGAATGTACATGCATGCGCACATGCATCAGAGGCAAATAAGAAATGAGGATCGAACCTGTAGAAATCAACGGATTTGATTTTGGTGGGTGAAATCATAGCTGCTGCGGAGAAGAGAGAGATCTAGTGATGGGATCAGTGATTCACCGTGGCGTGAAGTTCAAGGAAACCTTTGCGTTTCAAATCTTTTGACCTTTTTCATTAGAACGTTTTTGTTTTTCGGTCAACCTAGGGGTCGAAAAACAAACCGACCCGAAAAGCCAAACCGATCCAGAAAACTGAATCTGATATAAATATTTGAACTATTTTTAACAATTTTTTTTTTTTGATGTTTAGTCATTTTAGATAATATATAGTTGTACATGTAAAAGTTTAAGATTTGCTAACAATTTTAGTTTTTTTATAAACGTACTAAATAGTTTACAAATTATAAAACAATTTTTTGTATTTATTAATTTATAATTATGAAAATAATATTTATTAAAGTAATTTTTTGAAAGAATTGCCCTTAGATAAATCCCCAAGTAATTGATTGAGCGATGGGTCCGGTCCACTCCTCTTGAACATTGGTTGGTTTAGATATTGTAATTTTGATATTGGACCCCTAGAGTTTCTTTAAATTTGCAAAACACCCCTTTAGTTTTGATTTTTGTCTTGTGTTTCTATTAACTCGGATCTTATTCACTCTCTCCGCCCAAGTATCGCAGTTCCGGCCACCAGGTAAAATCAAACTCCACCTTCTTCGTTTCTCAAGTGTTACATTCTCCAAGCTCTAAATTAACGCCGGTGTTCGAAATCAATGGCTTACGTTTTAGATTTAGGGTTTTACTCATTGATGTGCGTTTGGGAATTTTACGAATTAGGGTTTTGCGATTCTGACGTTTTCTCAATCTGTGCTCATTCCAGAGAAACAAAGGGCTATCCAAGTATGGCTTCAGAGTCTCCGGTGAGGCACAGGCAGTCTCCTCGACGGAGAAGTCCATCTAGAAGAGATGAATCTTCAAGGTCTCCTTCACCACGGACGAAGAGACTGAGAAGAGCTCAAGGTGAAAGGGAGGTTGGGAGAGGTAGAGAGAGGGAAGACAGCAGAGGAAGGGAGAAGAGGGGGGAAAGGGAGAGAAGAAGAGAAGGAGACAAGGAGGAGAAGACGAGGAGGAACGTGACGGATTTGGAAGTTGGGGATAAGAGACGACGCGGCGGCTCAGGGAGAGAGGAGACTGAAGAAAGGAGAATAGCGGAGGATGAGAGACAAACTAATAGAGGAAGACGTGAGAGGTCTGCTTCACCGTCAGATAGGAATAGTCGCAAGATTAGGCGTTCACCAGACAGACCTTCTGCATCAAGGCATGATGAGGTAGGTACCTCTTGATGTCAACTGCTTCTTTCGTTAGCTTAAATATTTGATCCACTCTAGTTTCCGTTCCTCTGCTTGAAAAAAGATTATGTGATTGAACATTGCTTAGCTTTAGTGTATGCTAGTAGGCATTTCACTGCTGGTACTCTCATTGTATCACATAGTATATAGTTTCTATCGCTTGAATTTGTAACGAAAACCTGCTGTGTCAGCCATTTTTCTGCTTGCAAATATAATGTGCTAGTAAAGGTCGTCTTTTTTTTTTTTTGCTAGTACTCTCATGTTTCACATAATATATAATTTGGATCCTGTGATTTAGCCTTTCTGTCACCTGCGGTCAGCCAATTTTCTACTGAATGTGAGTTAAGATAGTTTCTTATGTGCCGTTCAGCATATAGACTGGTTGATTTTGAAGTTTGAATTATTCTCCTGGTATATTTTCTTGCATAGTTTTATCGTTTATAACATTTGTGACATGCCTATCCATGACCAAAACCCTTCATTATTTTTTGTGAGTCACAAGTCTTGGTCACTTCTTCAGTCACTCTGATCTCCTTTTATCTTTTCAGGGATCTAATGCAAGAGGGAGGGGCGAGGAACCGTAAGTTTCCTTCTTAAATGGTCAACCTTTACAATTTTCAGTATTTTGTTTAACCATGTTAGGAGTTTTCATTAACAGCAATAATGAAGATGATTCAATTGCTAGAATGAAAGCAGCTGAAGAAGCTTTGGCAAAGAAGAAAAAGGTGTCGTCATATGAAGCATCAATTAATTTGAAATTTCTGATTGAGATTTATGCTCTCTGGATTATCCGTGTATTGACGCTTTGTTATATCTTTCAGGAAGAACCATCGTTTGAGCTATCAGGGAAACTTGCGGAAGAAACCAACAAATACAGAGGTGATGTATCAGTCTGGGTATTTCAATTGTTAGCTTTGCTTTGGGATGTCAACTTCTGCTACAGTGATCTTGATGTCTGTGTGAAACATGTCCCTTTGTTGTTAGGGTGGTTTTTCTTCAATTTTCATATGCATTTTGGTATATTGGTAGCTCAATAACTAATGGCTAATGAGACTAAACGCCTCAATATATGGCATCTGGTATCAGCAAATGTTCTAGTGGCTGAAAATCCTGCTTGAATGAATGGAGATAAAAGTATATCTATCACCTTAAAATTATCATAGGCATGCGTCCCTGATTTCTTGAACCATTTGCAGGTATTCCACTCCTCTTCAATGAGCCACCAGAGGCTAGAAAACCCAACAAAAGATGGAGACTTTATGTTTTCAAGGATAGTGAACCACTGGATGGTGAGCCTTTCGACCTTCTAGTTTTCCATTTCTAGAGTTATGTGTGAACATTGTTTAATCATCTGATACATTTGCGATTTGTTTCTTCGTCTATTTTCGTTTGAATCCTTGAACATTGTTTTGTAGTTTAGTGTATACACAGATTTATCTTTTTTATTTTCTCCTCTTTTCTATGCTCCCCAACTTTTAATGGCCTGAATCAGTTATCTTGATGCGTGATTTTTTTGCATGTGAAAATGTGTTGGATTAACAGAGCCACTCCAGCTCCATCGCCAAAGCTGCTACCTCTTTGGACGTGAGAGAAGAGTCGCTGACATTCCTACTGATCACCCTTCTTGCAGCAAGCAGCATGCTGTTATCCAGTACCGGTAGGTTTCTGATTTGTAATGCTACCCTTGAATAGTATTTTTTTATGAACATGGATCTAATGAGAAAAAGGGTTCTAGGTCAATATTAATGTCACCGTGAATGTTCCTGTCACAGGGAAGTGACAGTGGAGAAACCAGATGGCATGGTGGAGAAGCAAGTGAAGTAAAAATCTGTATTCTTTGTTTTGCTTGAAACTTTCCAGCTTTTTTGAGGTAAAAATTTAATTTCCATTATTGTCACCGTGCAGGCCTTACCTTATGGATCTTGGCAGCACCAACAAGACTTACATCAACGTGAGTGCTGAAATCACATTCCTTCTTGATTGTTCCCTTCTCATGGTCTAAGATCAAATGTTTGTAGTGACTTTTTTTTTTGCTTTTTTCAGAAAGACCCTATTGAATCAGAACGCTACTATGAGCTGCGCGAGAAAGATACCATCAAGTTTGGTAACAGCAGGTATGCTACTGAAGAACATTGCAATTTTTCGGTTTATTAATTATGAATAATGATCGGGTCTGTTCTCTGCTTAATCAATCTTTGCTTGTTTGTGTATATTGTTTAGGTTAACTCAGTGCTGGTATCTGATTTCTCGTTTTTTTTCTGACAATGTCTTGACATATTTTGTTCTATTGGTTTCAGCCGAGAGTACGTACTGTTGCACGAGGGTTCTGCGGAGTGAATTAAATCAGAGTCAAGCAGCAAGGAGATCGCTTTTCTCAGGGGGTTTAAAGAGAGGATAGTTGAGCAGCTTCGTTTCTACTTTCCTCAGATAGCGTATCTACTGTGTTGGTTACACAGTCTCGACATTTTGTTAATACTTACCATTTTAGCATTTGCTTACCGACCCCCAATGTTAAATTTGAAAGAGATTTTAATTTCTAGCTTTTCTGTTTTGTAAGGTGACCCTTTGCTAAGAGAAAAAGGCTGGCTTTTGGTAATGCGATCGATCTTTACTTGAAAGTTACAGCCCTTTGGGCATTGGACCAAACTTAAAAGCAAACACATCGAGACAGAACTGAGATCTTTCAACTTGGTACCGAAAAAACATGACTTATCTCTGTAAGAAGCTATGGAAGATCTGTCAATCCTTTTGAGTGAGTGATCCAAGTATCAAAATCATGGATCTCCTTGCTGCTGGTTCGGTCAAGAGCGGTTCTTCCGTCAGCGTCCTTAACCGTGTAGTCAGCTCCAGCTCCGAGAAGCTCCTTGATCTTAGGCTTATCCCTTCTGAAGCTGCTAATGTGACATCTACAGGATGAATGTTTTGGTCGGGAAGAGTCTCCATCTTATTGTACCTGCCTTAGACTTCAAGCATCCGCATATAGTTGAAATACTGCAAATCAACAATAAACCACAGTAATGGTGGTATCCGAAGAATCTGTGGGTAGACCTCTAAAATTTGAAACTGCTTGAAGGAGGAAAATAGAAACCTTCAAATTTATTAATCTTTTTTTTATTTATTTTATTCTTTCCAAAAAGTCTTCAAATCTCCTAAAATCGATCAATTATAATTACATACACAAAACAAAAAAAGCTTCAAAGGTTTAGATCTGTTATTGTTATCTGTTTAATTAATTCGTTTCTCCTTCTTCTTCGGTTTTGTTCATAGCTAAGTACTCGAGCGCAGTGACTACATCACTCATATTAGGTCTCGTTTCTGCTTCTTCTTGAAGACACATCGCTGCAACTGCAAGCGCTTGATACAGTCCCTTTATTGGATACTTCCCTTCAAGCAACGGATCCGCCATTAACGTGAACTTTCTCCTATCTTTAAACAACGGACTCGCCTGCACATTTCAGCAACACCAAATCAAGAAAACACCAATGGAATGATAGATACAGAAG
>NW_026617751.1:0-15531 GCF_000801105.2 Raphanus sativus
AGTACTATGGCTAGGAGTTTCCTTTTGTAATAATCGTCTTGTTTGTTATTTAGGCTCCAAGATTTAGCGTGGACAGGCTTGAACCTCAGGATAACCCATCTGAGGTACTTTTAATCAACTTTCTGATCTTTTATGTAATGCTTTCAAGATAATAGTGTATCAGTATTATATGTTTACGGGATTATCTTTTATGTTTTTGGAGCTGTTTTTTTTTCTTTCCTATCCAGCTCATTTCGCTTATTAGCAAACTTTGTGGCTCGCTAACTGTGCACTTTAGTTCTGAAGTGGAGCTTATTAGACCAAGAGCCTTAACCTTTGAGTTTATCACCTTTAAGAATTTTTACCTTGTTTGTAGTTTTCATCAATTGTTTTAGCTGTGTAGAGTTAAGTACGTTAATACTATGGTCTAGAGGAGTATGGTTTCTTTTGCTGTGGTTTTAGCTTTCCACAAATCGGTTTATGCATCTGCAACAAACTTACTAGCTACTAAGTATGGTGATTCCTGATACATGTAAACATTGAATCCCTATCGAACTGTATGATTTCAGGCGAGAGCGCTCATCACAAGGCTCACCGAGGAAAAGAACTCTGCGGTTCAACTGAACAATAGACTTCAACAAGAATTGGTAAGGAACTTTCACCTGGTCCGTGTTGTATACCAACCACTACCTGCAAATTGGTCAAGCACTTTCATAGCTAGCTTCCCTGGTCTTAATGATGAAGCCATTTTCTTTTGTTTGTTTAATGATTTGCAGGAGCAGTTGAAGCGTGGAAGCAATAGAAGCCAGAGTGGTGGTGGAATCCCGTTCATGTACGTTCTTTTGGTAGGACTAATAGGCCTAATCTTGGGATACATTATGAAGAGGACATGATCACGTTGGTAAAACTATACTACCACACCCACATCAAAAGTGGCTTCCGCAAAAAAAAACCAAAAACCAAAAGACATGGAAAAGAAAATTCAAAACTGTGTCAGAATGACATTCAGTCTTTGTCTTTATCCTCTTTCATTTCACCTTTGGTTGAATCTCAAACCTAGTTGCCTTAGAGTATTGATTGTGTTACGGTTTTCATAAGACTTTTTTTTCCAACATTTGTAATCCAAAAGACATAATTTTGTTTCTGTGTGTTCTCTCCTCCTCTTAACTTCTTCTCGTCTCCGTTTTCTGTACTTGTTAGAAATAAAATAAAACATTATCACTGAACAATAGTTTGAGGATGATAAAACTCTAGCTGAGCCAGAGGGTTTAGGCCAACCGCTAATTCTATCTCGCACTTCTGCTAAAATACAAAACTCGCCGAGTAATTCAGCTAATCACAGACATACACAGAGATTCCGACATGATGATGTGATGAGTTTCAAACAGAACACTTCCCTTGTTCGGTGTCTTAATTTTCTCGCGTCACAAATTCAGAAAGGCAATGGCGTCTTTTGTTGAAGTCTGTAGGTACAACAAACCGGTACCACCGGTTTTATCGACTTCTCTCTCTATATGCCCATGCCGTGTATCCATTAGGAAAACCCTAAATCTCCCACCTTTCGCCGAGTATACGAGCCTACGTCTGGTCCGTGATGCCAAAACCAACCCTTTGCTTCGTTCCCTCCTTGGTCGGATTCCTGTTAAACGCCGTTTCCTCACGGCCGTTAGTCGAGCTGAATCAGACCATCTTGGTGATGGCAATTCAAAGGTAATAATAACTTCATATACTAGTAAAGATTCAGTTTTTAGCTTAATTGTTAAATTAAGGGTAGTAGTCTCACTTTGTCTGATTTCAAATCCACGATTTGCAGAATGTGGAAGAAGATAAGCAGAAGAAAGCAAGCCAGCTTAAGAAAAGAGTCATCTTTGGCGTCGCCATTGGGTTACCTGTTGGAGGTGTTGTGTTAGCTGGAGGATGGGTTTTCACATTAGCCTTAGCAGCTTCTGTTTTCATTGGTTCTCGTGAATATTTCGAGCTCGTTAGAAGTAGAGGCATAGCTAAAGGAATGACTCCTCCTCCTAGATATGTATCTCGTTTTTGCTCTGTTATATGCGCTCTTATGCCCATCCTTACACTGTAAGTTCATTATCTCCAATTCCAATCCAAGACTTTTTTCTTGTTGTTGTTGTTGAATGCCTCCTTGAGACTGAGTTTATGGAGTTAATCTTGTTCAGGTACTTTGGTAACATTGATATATGGGTGACATGCGCAGCCTTTGTTGTTGCAATGGCTTTGTTAGTACAGAGAGGAAACCCGCGTTTTTCTCAGCTTAGTAGTACAATGTTTGGCTTGTTTTACTGTGGCTATCTCCCTTGTTTTTGGGTTAAGCTTCGTTGTGGTTTAGCTGCTCCTGCGCTCAACACTGGCAAGCTCTCTCTCACCTCCTTTTATATCTCAAAAACATAAAATCTCTTGAGACTTTCTCCTCCTTTTATTAGGTATTGCAAGGACTTGGCCAATTTTTCTTGGTGGTCCACCTCAGTGGACAGTTGGACTTGTGGCAACGTTGATCTCATTCAGTGGTGTAATTGCCACAGACACATTTGCTTTTCTCGGTGGCAAGGTTAACAATAAAGCTTTTTTTTTTTTAACTAGTGATAACCGCCCTCAAGCTGAGTTTAACAATAGAGAAGTTGCAGGCGTTTGGTAGGACACCTCTGACTAGTATTAGTCCCAAAAAGACATGGGAAGGGACTTTTGCTGGACTTGTTGGTTGTATAGTCATTACCCTTCTACTCTCTAAGTCTCTGTCTTGGCCTCAGTCTCTGTTCAGGTTACTTAGTTTTATCTCTCTATCTAAACTCAGTTTCTTTCTTATCATTTGCACGTTTTGTAAATTACTTTCTTTGATTTGTATCCTCAGCTCTATTGCTTTTGGGTTTATTAACTTCTTTGGGTCAGTCTTTGGTGATCTTACTGAATCAATGATCAAACGTGATGCCGGGGTCAAAGACTCTGGTTCACTTATCCCTGGACATGGTAAAAATCTCCCACACTAACATACTAATCAATACATAGATCATTCACAGCTCCTCTTAATAAATCTCTCTGTCCATGGTGCAGGTGGGATATTGGACAGGGTTGATAGTTACATTTTCACCGGTGCATTAGCTTACTCGTTCATCAAAACATCCCTTAGACTTTACGGAGTTTGATGATGATCTACGATAGCTTCAAGAAAACTTATTTCAAGGGGCTCCACGGTACAACCTAGCTGTAAAAAAATAAAAATATGGTGCATTGTTCAGTGTTGTTGCCATTTGAGAGATGCGGAAGACTTGTAGGAGGTGTGAAAAGCAGAGTATGTGACTATCTGGTTCAGTGCAACTACCGGTTTGGGTTTGGTTAATGTTTTGACAGTTGAGTTGCCAAAGCTTTAATTAGTATTTAATTTTGTATTCATAGGAATTTGGTACTCCGTACATAAATGTGATAAATTCTTAACAACTCTTTTTATTTTTAATGAAGAAGTGTATGATAGTTTGACCTTAACTATATATTACACTAAAATTATTACATGATTAACGGCCGAATTGCAATTATTTTGATGGTGATGGGTCTACCACCACTCCACCATTAACGCTGTTCTACAAAGACGGGGGCATTTAGTCTTTCATTTTGTAACTTTTGTTGGTTCCATAATATGAACCTTTTGTTATAAAATGGATAAAAACTAAAATGGGTTATTAATTGAAAAAGGAAAGTTAGAAAGAGTGACTAAAAATATGTAGGGTTGATAGAGAATGCGTTGTTCCCAAGCAGACTTTTAAAATCGTGTGACAAAGAAAAGTGGATTAATTTATTTTTAAAGAATCAAAAGATAAAGAGTAACAAAGTTGAAAGAATGAAGAAATGATTGGGAAGAAGAAGATATTGGTGGAGCCATAGAGCGAGAGCATCGGCTTAAGATTTTGGTATCTAACAAAGTTTATTCCTTTCTTATGAAATGTCACTTAACTTGTACTCTTTAAACAACATTCTTTAGCATTTTGTAAAAGTGTAAAACTATGGAAATAAATTATAAAACACTATTTGTGAAACCACATGTTGTACATCTAAAATGAAGTCTTCCCTTCAATAATTATATATCTACTGATTATTTAATATCTTGTAAATTATAAAAAAATTAAAGTCTTAACATTATTAATTTATTAATATAATACTACTTAATTTGATAGTTAGAAGCATTAATGCATACTTCACAAAAATCATTTAATACATAATCTATGGGGAATATAATTTCACACAAATTATATTATGTTTTCATTCATGATGAAATGTTGTGTGATGTAATGTTTGTAAGCACGTATGTGTGCATGAACCGGTGGTTCCTAATAATTCGCAAAGTAAAATTATGAAGCTTTCTTTGGCAGTCATGGAGACAAAAGTGTCTGTTGTCGGTTTGGCTCCATGTTAATTCACGTTATTATATTTCTAGATTAATCTCATATCTTATTGATGACTGTTTAGTTTTAAAGCTGTAATAACTAAAGCTGATAGTGCTTTTTTATATTGTCAAAAAGCTGATAATTTCGAAATTAGGAAACCAAAACAAACAAACAAAATTTTATACTCCTACAAAGTAACATGCAAACCTCGATCCGCTACTAGAGAGTCTAGAACAAGATTACAGACCATTATCGAGTGTTTTAATAGTTCGGTAAGATGCTAGTGGATTAGATATAGATCTTATTTTAGTAAACAAAGACGTCAATAATTGATATAAATAGATATGCAGGGTTAATAATTACACTATTTGTTTCTTTAATCCAGCCAATGCACAAAACTACACGTTTTTAAGAAATATTAATTCTCTTCGTGACAAAAATATATTAATTCTCTTACACCGACGTCATAAACCTAGATCGATCTTAGTTTATTGAAGCGGCTGGTCCCAAATGAAGACCGTCCAATTTAGTTAACATTTAAAAGTTCTATAACCAAAAACTATATAATATTAAGCACCAATAACTATAGGCCCATGTGATTTCACTAAGAAAAGTCGTATTACAATAATGAACATGTATTACTATATGATATTTCTTAAAGCAAAAAGCTTAGGAATACAGTTAAGGGCTATACTTTTAATCCTTCAATTAATATAAACAAACTGTACGTAAATTAAAGTCCTAACCTTTTATATGACAGAGAAAAAAATGTTAGGGACCCGAGACGATTAAACAAACATTCAACCTTGGAAGCTCCAAAAACCAAACGAGAAACCTATTAGCTCCACTTTGTGGTTTTATAAGTTTAAAACTGTATAGAAATGTATTATAACAGTTTCTCTTGCATGTACCGTGAGTGTTTCACTATCTTCTTGTCACATTCCAAAGGTAAGATGAAGTTGTTTCCTGGACTGTTATTTTATGTGTATTGTATTTCAGTTTTCACCATATATGCAATCATGTATGAACTTGACACTAGAATAAGCTCTTAGACATAGTTTTCCACAAGTCTTATTCAAGTAAATAATTAGAAGGCAATCAAATATTAAAAAGAGACAAGTCTAAATTAGACTGTTTGTAATTTAGTCTAAACAATACAGTCAAGCTCCCTCAAAGCAAAATATAATCCATCGGATATGAAATAACCATATCTCTTAATTTCTGTTTTTGGATAAGAGATCTATAGATTGCATAAACTCAAAAGGACCAAAATAGAATCTAACAAAAGGAGATTTTTGATTATATATCCTTACTTCCTTCAAATGTCAACACCACAGTTGAAACTAAGAACAACATTGAACAACATAACAACATTTTTAGAAAATAAAAGAGAGATAAAATCCATTAAAAACATGAAAACTAGCTGAGATGCATCTGGTTTCTACTAACAATTCCAAGCAGAGACGCTAACAAGTTCTTTCCTTTGCCAGCACATGACAAGCGAAGACTGTCTTTTCTCAACATGAAACCCTCTCACCGGATTCCTCTGCATCAAACACTCCGCCTGAGTCTCCGCGGTCTGACTCAAACTCGCCGGAGTAAACCCACATTGTGTAAACAAGCTTCTCCATGGCGGAGATCTTTCAATCCAACGGTGCCGTTTCATCAAAAGCTTCTCGATAGAAGGCTGCACCCAAAACCTCTCAACACTCGAATCCTCTTGGCTTTGATTGGCGTCGAGAGACTCAAGGAGAGTGGTGTGGTACTGAAGCGCGTGGATCACAGCGTTAGGAAACGGCGCGTCGTTGCGGTCACATCCTCTGTCGTAGCAAACGACGACGTTTGGAGATATCTGTTTGAGAAAACGGAGGATTAACGGAAGGTAACCGGGGACAACGGAGCTTATAGGAAGGTTCACCGCGACAGCTTCTTTCTCCGACGAACGGAGAGAGAGAGGCCAGTAAGCTGGGTTCAGAAGAAGCTCGAGGCTCAGCAGATCCATTTCAAACGGAATCTTGAGTTCTCCGGCGAAGCTTCTGAGATTCTCCTCGGTGAATCTGAGCTCGAACTCGTCGGAGACCGTCGACGGAGGAGGAGCGAAGACCGTTACTTTCAGAGACGAGCCTCTGTTTCTCGCGAGCTCCTGCATTAGAGACGACCACTGTCCTCCGTATCCGACGTCGAAATCGATAATGTGGATCCGGTCGAAGCCTAAGTCGAGGATCGATTGGTTGGCTGTGAAGTTGACGAACTGGAGAAACGGCGACGTTTCGGAGAAGGCTCTGTAAGCTGCGATTCTGAGGATGAGATTCTCGGGGGTGAGTAAGGGTTGTGTTGGTGCTCCGAGCGAGAGGAGAGCTTCGGAGATGTGAGAAGCTGCTCTCTGAAACGGAGGGTTCTTGTTGTTGTTGTTGAAGCTAGTGCTGAGATGGTGATTGAGCCGCGCCAATATCCCTTGCGCGAGAATGGTGTGGTGGTCGCCGGTGGTTGCTATTAGCTCCGCCGCGTTGAAGAGCTGTTCGATGATGACTGACTGGTCATCCACAGCTATTCCCGGCGGCGGAACCGGAGCCAAAGCCGCCGCTGAAGACGGGATTCGTTGCTGGTGAAACTGAACCGGAAACTGGTATAGTTGAACCGGATCGGAGAATGGGAAAACCGGTTGATGAGATCCGGAATTAAACCGTTTGGCCGGGGGAGGGTTAGAGAATAACGCTTCTGGATTCGCAATCTGGTGAGTTTGAGTTTGGTCATGAAACGGGAAGCTGCAAGGTAACAACTGGTTCGAACCATCAGTAACCGGAGCTGACCCGGATCCGAATCCGAAACCCGGGTCGAGAACGCCGAATCCTGAACCCGGATCCATGATAAGCCTCAGGATGCTTTGTTCTTGAGAAGGTGAAGAAGCAGAGAGGACTCCATCGAGGTCGTCTAAACCCATTTGGCTACATTTATCATCACCGGCGATTGCGGTGGCGGTGACGGCACCACCGCCGTGAGAGGAAGACAGCGTCGTGTTGGTGGTGGTTGAAGAGTGAGAAGCGAGAGGACTAGGGCTCCTTAAAGCGTCGAGAACAGACGTCGGTTCTTGTAAACCACCACGGAAAACATAACCAAGATCTTCTTCTTCTTCGGTTCCGGTTTTGTTTTGATTAAACCGGATTTTGTGAGAATCTGTGTAGTAAGAAGAAACACCAAACACCCCCTCCCCTTGAAATTTTTCAAAGGATAAGGGCATGGCCTCAAACACAGTAACAAAGAAAAGCTTATTAGAGAGAGAGAGATCTCAGAACAGGAAGGCAACAAAAGAAGGAGAGAGAGAGAGGGTGCGGTTGTGTAATGACGAATTTTTCTTTTTATTTTGTTTTTATTATTTTGTTTTGTTTTGCTTCTCCTTCTCCTCTATGTGTGGCTTGTGTCTGTAGATGTACTTATCTACATATGTACCGTGTTCTTGTGCCATCGTTGTCGACTCTCTTCGCAATATGCAGCGCGTGACTCTACTCTCTCCAATTCATTTTCCTCTCTTATTTGTCACCATATTTGTCTTATAAGCTGTCAAATTTTTAGTTTTTTTTTGTTGCTTTGTTCTGGAATGTTGCCTTGTATAGTAGTATTATATAAATCACCCTTGCCACTTTTAAGTGGGTAAATTAAATGGCTCCTATGTTGGCTCAACGAAAGAAACAATTTATAAACTTTTTTATATATAATGTTATAAATCTTATTTCTCTTGCTGATACAAGCTCTAATTCCACAAACTTTGTAAAATTTATAACAGCAAAGTACTAGTTGGTAAACATTTTGTGGGGTTTTAAGCTTAGTAAACTAAAACAATTTATAAATCTTATTTCTCTAGCTTATATAAGCTCTACTTCCACCTACTTGTAAATTTTATAACAAGTAGTAGTTGGTAAACATTTTGTAGGTTTTAAAATTAGTAAACTAAATCATTTTCATAATGGTGATATAATATTGATGTAAACAACCGATTTGATCCAATTGGATTGATAGAATTAGGCTGATAATTAAAGTTTGAAGTTTAAAGATTCATTTGAAGCATTGGTAATATACTTATATGATCTTTAACAAAAAGGTACGGTTAAATGATTTTGTTAATCTAGATTTTGTCAGTAATATATAAAACATAAGATCTAACATAATAAATAGGTTAATAAAAAACATGTGATCGAACGTTAAAGTAAGAGTTGTCTATTTGGAGATTTATAATTTACACAAATTAAAAATTAAAAATTTATCTTTAAAATTATGATTTGTTATAGTTTTAACTATTTAATATTCATTTATAAAAAAATCATAAAGTCAATTCCACTGTTTAAATATTAATCTTTAAACAACAATTTTAGATTTTAAATTCAAGTCCTATGTTATTTTTTATTAAATGTATTTTTTGAAAGTAGTAATAAATTTATGGTACTTTAAACAATTCTTTTTAATTTATTTGTCATAAACAAACATGTTTTTACCATTTATTTTTGAGCAAAGCTACATGTTATTTTCCAAAAGTGAAATGAAAACATTTATACAATAATTAGAGAAAATAAATTCCAGCGCACAATTCAGAATGTACATTACAGAAGAGTTTTTTCTTTTGAAAAATTCAAATGTTTTACTAGTTTCAACGTACTTTATATATGCAATACTTTTTAAAATAATGAAAAAGAGGCGCGTAAAAAAATCATTGATCTGAAAGACTGAAACAGTGTTATTAAAAAGAAAATCTTACAAATGCCGAGGAAGCAGAGCAAAAAGACGAAACTGACGCAGATGTTTCATTACTACTTATTAACGTGAATTCCCAACTCTATCCTCTTATACCAATAAGAGACACTGCAAAGGTGAGAGGGACACTATGGTAGTTTTGTGGGAAACAACTCTGGCAGGTTGGCTTTGGGCCTTGTTTTCGAAACTAAATCTGACGGACCGGTGCTCTATTTGAGTGTCTCTCTGTGTGGCTTTTTGAAGATTTTTTGAAAACATCGAGACCAACTCTTCAACGGCTGTGATTCTCTGTCTACCCATAGATCTAGTGGCTCTAAATTATGTTGGAAGTATTCATCTTTTTGTATTGTTTTTCTAAATAAAATCTAAGATAGGTGGTTGTGTGTTGTGTCTATTACTTTAACTCGTGATTAAAAAGTTGTTAATGATAGCATGTGTTAGTTAAATAATTAACATTATTTTATTGGAACGCTAATTAATGCATGTTTTGGAAATAAATCACAATTGTATTGTTTTGATTTGTTTTTTTTTTTTAAAATGTTGTTTTGATTTGTTTTTTTTTGTTTTTTTTATAACCGTGGGGGTTCCCAGGCGGTAAGTCCAGACTAATCCCCACGAGACCTTCCATCTGGGCACGCACGATTATAGGCGGGAAGGTGGCCAAGGCGACTCGAACCCAGGACGGGCACTCCAGCTGGAGTTCCATTACCACCAGGCCAAGAGCTCTTGGTTATGTTGTTTTGATTTGTTAAAATAGTGTTTTTGAGGTTTTAAGGAAATACTTGCATTTTGCATGGAAACAAAGGTTTAGCGTTTCACTTTGTTGTTTAAGGATCAATTTGCATGGTTTGACAATGATCATCTAATAGATTAGTTCTGGTCAATGGAGATGACAATGCTATGCCCAAATACTTCAACGCACTAAAAAAAATCCATTCAAATAATGAATCCTTAATTATTATGTTAATCTTGTCGATCGTTAATAATACAGCTAAAAATTATATAATTGATGAAATTACAAAACAAAAACTTAAATTTTTTTACATTAGGTATAAGATATTGTCGGCACTAAACAACTGTGTTGGGAACCAAACTTATTTTCAACTAGTATAAAACAATTTATTTTCTTGCCAACATAAATCAGTTTAATCGCACGGTCCCAATATGTTGTTCACAATTTCTAGGAAAATTCGTGGTAATGAAACACCTCGATGGATCACGCTAACATATTGTTTTTTTTTTTGGTTTAAGCTTGTGCTTCGAAACCTGATCCGGACATCAAACGATATGATTTAATAGATCATCTTATTATTAGGTCGACCGCAAATAAACCGCAGATCAATAAATTAATTAATTTTATTAAATAATAATATATTAGTTATAAAAATATACTACATATTTTATGTTCTAAAAATATTTAGAAAAAAACTTATTTTTCTTATTTTATTTTCATTCAACATACATAAAAAATTCAGATTATTTATATTTTTTGTAACAAGTTAAAAGTTACGATATCTAATAAAAATAAAAAGTTGAAATCTATAAGTATTTAAATGTGAAATGTAAATAGTAAAATTAAACTTTAAATAAATAAAAAGTTAAATATTAAAATGTATTAAGAGATTATCGGTAACAAAAATAAACTAATACCGACCTAACTACACCAACTGATATTGATTCTCTTTATTATCATTCATTTTATTTTTTCAAATGACATAAATATTCATCAGAATCTTAAAAATCACAAATAAATAACAAATTAAATATTGTAAATGAAATTCATGAAAAATAATAAAAAGAAATACATAGTCGATATCCGGCTGTAAAAAAAATATTATTAAAATTTGAACACTTCACTTTTTAATAACACAATTAAGAAATCTAAAAAATAAAAAAATTTACTTATTAGTTTAACTGGTGGTTCAACCGATTACCATATTTCGGATTTTAGTAGTTTTTTGAAGGTTTTACTGGATTTTTTTGAATATTGATTTTTTTCTAAAATTCAAACCAAATTATATTCGGATCACTGGATTTGTCGGTTCAAGCATGAGTTCGAATTGGGTTTCAAAACATTATACAACTATAAAATATTACTAACATTACTAATAATCAAGTGGTCCATATATGAAAGTGGAGTACGTGAAAATCAAGCTGGATTTCCAAGACAAGATTGAAATTTTTGGTTGCTTGTGTATGAATGTAAAGTAGACATGGTTATTATGTTATTGTTATGTATCAGAATTGCATTAAACGAACCGTTTATATATAGTATCTTGAACCAGTAATAATCAGAAAACTTAAAACAATTATTTTTGAGCATTGTCATTATGAGAGACATAGCCTATTTCCCAAGACAGATCACAAACCTCCATGTGAGTAAGTTTGTAACTCTTGTCTAAGAACAAAAATTAGAATTTGATCTGCGTTTTCACGCTAATGTTTAATTAAACTTTATGTTAAACGTAAATTTATAAAGCACTGATTTTATAAAAATATTTCATGTATATTTTTTATATTTTGTAATTTTCATATAGAGTAAAATATATTATTTTATAATATACATGTTTGATAATACTTTTTTAATTTGTACATAATATTATATTATTTTTTATAACTTGATGCAATTTAATGTAATTGTACTATTCATATATTAATTTCTTATTTTTTGTTAATTTATTTTAAAATGAAACAGTATACTAAAATTTTTAATTTCTTACATTAGTTTTCTATAAATTATTATTAATTTTACAATATATTTTTAAAATTGAATTCTATAAATTTTTATATTTGATTAAACTAAATAAAATAAAATAATATTTAGAAATTTATTTATATTATATATACTATATTTCAGTTTATATTTTTATATTTACCGTAAAAACAACAATCATTGCAATTAATCAATTTAAATTGATTTTAAATACAGTGCATAATTTATAAATAAAAAGAAATAAATTTATTTTAAATATGAATAGTTAAATATGTAAATAAAAAAAATCTTTAATATATTATCTATGTTTTCAAACAGTTCATTGTTATATATGTTTTAAATAGTATTAAAATGCATCTTTGTTTTAATAATATAGATGTGCATCGCATTAAGTTATTGTTTAGTAGATTTTTGTTATTTTCAGAATACAAATAATCAACTTGCTTATTCAATCTTCAGGGGTGGTGACTAGCTAGAGAAGGGACACCACTTACGTGCCACTTGTGTAGATACTCACGTATGTATATACTGTGTATATGTCCTATGGTGTAATTGTTTCTAAAATTATAGTATTTATTTCCCAAGGTTCAAAAACCAGCACCGGTAGAGCAGTGAAGTTGGACCTCGCACCTAAACATGAGAAAAATGAAAATTAATCGAAAATTATTTTTTGGGTTATTTTGATATTTTAAAATTTAATTTAATTTAATTTTTAAATATAATGTTATGGAATAACATTGATTTTTAGAGTTTTGGACTTATTCTTAATCAAAATTAATTAACTTGTATAGTTAAAATATATTTTAACAATATTTTATGGATTAGTTTTACTGAAAAATCTTTTTTTTTGGGCAACATTAATTTCATTAACTAAAAATAAAAAGGTTTAGGGTCCACCCCAATACAAGTTCGAAGTGGGGAAATTACGACCCAAAGAAAAGCCCATAACAGATGATGGGTTTTGCAAGACAGATTTGCAGAGACCATCTGGCTCAAGATTCTTTGCGCGAGAGATAGAGAAAAAAGCGATTGAGATAAACGAAGCTGCAAGACCTTTGATGCCGGCGACGACTCCAAATATCTCCTTTGGTGCTAGCTTGCTATTAAGAGCTTTGATGAGCGTTTGGTTATCCGAGAAGACAGTGAGGTCTTCGATTCCGATGAGGTTTGCATGTCGGAGACTTGATCGAACGGCGAGAGCTTCAACCAACAGAGGTGATCTAACAGAATCCATCACTTTCGATCCTTTACAGATGGTGGGTTTCTGATCTCTGAAGATCCAACCGAGACCCGAGCGTTGACTGTCTTTATTCCATGAAGCATCGGAGAAGCAGCAGATGGAGTTCTTCAGTTCCGGATCTTTGTAGTGCCACTTTGAAGCCTGTGGTTGTGCGGTTTGCTTCTGCTGAGTCGTTGATTGTGCAGCGATCCACTCTCGAGCCGAAGTCACTGTACGGAGAGCTATCTCTTTGATTGATGGGCTCTTGCCTTCGAAGATGAGTTGATTTCGGGATATCCAAATCTGCCAACAAGCCCAGGGGAGAATGTTTGTTGATATACCTGAAGGAGGGAGATAGGGTATACGTTTGAAGGCCATCAATACCGCCTCGAAGCTTTGAGAAGTAGCTAGGTGAGCTACATTGGCAAGAGGTAATAAGCTCCAGATTTTATTTGTGAACTGACAAGAGAAAAAGATATGCATAGTTGACTCACTCTCTCCACACCTTGGACAGGTTACTGTTGTATTGATGCCTCTTCTTTGTAGGTTGTTTCCCATTGGTAGAGCTCGATGAAGAATGGACCAGAGGAAGACTTTGAGCTTTGGAGAGCAGTGTTCAGACCATACAGTTTTATGCCATTCAAAGGAGGGAGTTACAACCGTTCGCGTACTCTGAGACTTGCTTCGAGTCATGGCTGAGTGATATCCAGATTTGGTTGAATAAATGCCGGACGTTAGTGGTTGCCAGATAAAAGCGTCCTCCACTCCTAATTGACTAGGTTGCAAGCAGCGAATGATCACTAGCAGTTCAGGTAATAACTCCTCAATTCTCTTTACATTCCATTGTAAGTCGGTTTTACTGAAAAATCTAAATCATAAATTAAATAGTAAAAGGTTTGAAAAAATTGGATTGAGAAAATAATTAATCGGATGACCATGGCCTACCGGATACACGGAAGAATAATCAGTATAGACGGAAAGTTTTAAAAACAAAAGTATTTCCTATTGTTTTATATTTAAATTTTTATAATTCAAATTCTTAATAGCATATCTTTAAAACCCAGCTTCAAACTTGGGGTATTATACATCACTTTTTATATTTTTTTTTGATGTAACATAGTAAGGCACACTTTTTTTTACTAGTAAGGCACTTTATATATGTTGACATAGAAATCTAATAAAATAATTATATTAATAGTTTCATTTTCTCAATGGAAATATCATTAATAAACAAGATGAACATGGCATACATATTTATATTGATGTTATGTTCCTAGTTAAATGTTTTGTGGACGAAAATAACAAACACAGGAATACAATAATGGTTCTTTTGTTATGACAGCGACCACCACAACAACACAAATGGAATGATCTATGATATTATTGAAATTTTTTTTATCTATTTGTCATATTTTCATAATTTTAGATAATTATATTATTTTTTTGGCTGAGTCATTCAATCAGTAATTTAAATAATAATATTATTTTAAAAATAATTATGAGTAAGAGGTAAATAGAATCTATGCTATAAATCAACTTCTATAAAATCGGCCATCATGTTTCAAACTAAACATAAATACAAAGACTCTGTAAACCAAATTGATAATTTAACATCCATATAGACAATAAAAATTGATATCTTTGATAGAGCCGTAAAAAAAACTTGAAAAAGCTACCATTACTCTTCAATATATATGTACAGTGACCAAAATATTTTTTTATTAAAGAGGCATAAACTTCTTATATTTTAAATACAAGTAAAATAAACAAAATAAAAATAAACAAAATATTCTTTTTTGTAGTTTTCTTTTCAATTCTTTTTTGAAGTTCGTAAATATTTCTGAATCTATTTTTTCTTTAAAGTTTTAGTTTTATTTTTTATTTTTAAAATTTTTGAGCCTTACTGTCTAAACTCTACCCTTTAACTCTAACCTTAAAATGATATTAGTTAACCCTAGGATATAAATATAATTTTATCTATTTAATGAAATATTTTGATCATTTTTAATCTTTGGAAGCTATATTTGTGACAAAACAATTTAGGACTATCCTAAATATTTTTTTTATATTTATTTATTTTCTGAAATTTAATATATATACTAGCGTTTATATATTTATATATTATATATATATATATATATATATATATTCAAATTTAGCTCTTTTAGCTATATATAATTTAGCTCTATATATATATTTTGAAAATTTAATAATATATATTTGATGGTCGAATAACTCAATTATGTCTAGTTTTGAAACATAGCTAATCGCTAGTATTGATTTTTTTTTATAATCATCCAGATGAGCGAATAAATACCCGTACTAGGAGTATGCCAGTGGAAATTATTTGATAAATAGTTTTAAGGATGAAGAAGGCAAAACTTCACAAACTCTAATACAGTTATGCTTAGGAAGCAATTTTTGGAGGTTAATAGAAAAACCGAACATAATATTTTTCTCGTATTTCAAAGGACGGTATTTCAGAA
>NW_026617752.1:0-15529 GCF_000801105.2 Raphanus sativus
TCATCAAAATTATATAGCAAATTATTTTCAAAATAAAATTGATATCGCAAATACAAGAAGCTCGGAAAACAAATTTAAATTGTTATTCCGGTAAGCTCCAATAATTATTCAATAGATTCCCATGGACGTGTGTCCAAAAATGTCAAAAGTCCTTGTTGCTTTCATCCACGACACACACTAGCTCGTAACATGTCTATCGTTTCTTTTCTAATTAATGAATTGCACGACTTAACATACAACGGTATATGTACATACAGTCACACTCAAAAGCAAAACACAGAAGTCTGGTTAAGCTGTCGTGTCATTATCTTTTTCGCAAGTTGGTTTGTTTAATTATATACGCCGCTGAAAGTTTGGCACTTGATGATAGAGAGACACACGACAGAGATAACATCGACCTTAGCCGTCGGATATTTCTGTCTCAATGCATTAGCGGGCCGCCTCTTTCTCCGCGTTGGCCGCTCCTACCTCGTTCGTAGAATTCAGTATCACCGTAGCCACTTCTTCGTTACTAAGTACATCCCACACTTTTAAAACACAAAAGAGACGAACAAAAGTCAATTACTCATTACTTACGCGAGTGGCGGAGCTAGGTGGGGAGTGGGTGGGGCAGCTGCCCCCCTCCTAAATTTTTTTTGGGTGTAATTTTGCTTAGAGTTTTTATAATGTCCTGGATGAAAATTGATTTATAAATATATTTTGGTAAAATTTTTATAAATATATTACTAGTGTTTGTAGTCAAGAAAAGCCTTAAATGTTGGGCCTAGATAACCGTCGTAAATTTAATTGATATTTTTTTTTTTGAAATTTGGCTTTAGTTTAATTGATGTTTTGGTTCGTTTTCTGAATAATACTATAATAGTAACCAGCATAGACCCTAAAATTTATATAAGTTGGTTTCATATGGTTTTAATTGCGATTCAATCTTGTTTCGGTTTTGTTATTTATCCGTAATGGAAAAGAATATGTAGATGTACTCCATCAGAATCAAGGAGAAGAATCTGGTCGCGAGGAGTGATTTATACGTAGAGATATGGGTGGGTGTTCGGATCGGATTTTTCGGATTTTTGGGTATTTGATACAGGAGTAATACCCCTTCAGGTCGGGTTCAGGTAGTTTTAGTTCGGGTTCGGTTATTTCGGGTCGGATTCGGATATTTAGATTTTGAAGAAAAAAATATTAAATTTTCATTTTATAAAGTTTTTGTATTTAAAATTTTAGTTTTCGATTAACTGACTTTTTATTTTTTTTTTAATAGATTGAATTATTAATAGATTTGGAGGTAAATTTCAAAATAAATAGACATTCATTTGGTTATTATTTTTTAGAATTTGGATGTAACTTTTATTAATACATGAAACAAAAAGCTTGATATTCATTTTAAGTGAATATCAAATTATTTTTCTTCATAATTATATGTATATTATATAATTTTAAAATATGTGTGACATCAATATATTGTATATATATAATTTTAAAGTATGTGTGACATCAATAGAAATATTTTAAATAAAATGAGAGATGAAAACTAGAAATATAAGGGCAAGTATATATATGATTAACCAAAGCATTCATAATAGATTTTTGATCATGATTAACAGAGTAATGACCACTAAACTTTCATTATTTAGTTTATTAGCAGCAGGATCAGTCATGAGAATATGCTAGCGAAGCATTAGCACATGATCCATAAAATCTTAGTGAAGCATTAGCACATGATCCATAAATATATACAGATTCCAAAAAATTGAGAAAATATGTATATAAATTCTTTTAAAATTTTATAATCCATAAAATCTCAAGACAGGTTTGTAAGCAGGATTTGATCAATGTTTTCAGTTTTTGTGCTAGTTGGCTAGTTGGTGTAAGTTTCTATAAGGATTATGTAGTTTGTAAATATTTTAGGCTGAGGCAAACTTTGTGTGCCTATCCTCGTATATTAAGCCATCATAGACTTATAGATTGAGGAACCAAAAAAAATAAAGCATGGTTTGTGGAGGAGGAATATGCTGTTTTCCTTCCCGTTTCCTATCATACCACTTACTGGAAGCAGCAACATCAAGCCTCTGAACGTATCCCAAGCTCTCACTACTGGCCTCATGTCTATAGATATAACAAGGTACTGTATTGTTTCGACTCGCTTAGTTTGCGTTTCCGGTCTTCTTTCCTGGTTTTGATCTTTGGTTCCAGACTCCAGCCTTTTAGAGAACATGGCAAAGAAGGAAACAAATGCAATAACTCACTCACTCATTTCTGCTTCTTGATCATTATTTCCATATATGACAAAATAGTCGTCACCAAAATTTTGTTGTTTGTTTAGTTCACTTTTCCATACCTGGCTCCTCCTTCACTCTTGGTAAATTTTGAGGAAACTGTGAGATAATTGTAATGTGATGTTGATTTATCGTGATTCCCTTCTCTGTATATAAGATTGAATTAAGAGTCTTCGTAAAAAAGGGTTTATTTAGGGAATAACCAAAAAAAAAATGATTTTGAAAGAGAGAGATAGAAAAAGAAAAGAGAGAGGATGGAATTTTAGTTAGATAGTGAATTATGATTTTTTTTAGGGTTATTGAACCCAATTTCCCTTGTAAAAACTATTGTTCTGCCAAACGGTAAATGAATATATTTTTCTTGTTTTGCACATCAGATCACTTTATGCATGTTTATGGAAGCTATGTTTTGCCAACTAGAATAAGTAAAAATATTTTTATATTAGTTCTAAGGCATTTCTCTTGCTGATACTTAAGTATAATATCCCAAATGAGATTTATTTGTTAACAATATTTGTTTGGTTTCGGTTCCATGAGAGATTTGGTTTCAAAACAAGTCCACTTTTCAACTTTGAAATGATAATCACGAGTTAAATGAGATATAACTATCTAGTGTTCATAAGTATCTCTTTTCAAAATATAGGTAAACCAGGTGTTTTTCTTGCACCATATTTTAAAGTTTACCAAAATATAAAATTAACATTAAATATAATTGTCCATATCATATTAATCTTATAAGACATATCATCAATTTTAGTAGTCATGTCATATTATTTTTATGAAAATAATTGTAAAAAAAGACATGTGACAAAATCACTTCTCAAATATAGTCTAAGGGAGAACATCTAATTATTACAAAATCTTTAATCAAAATAACATATATACAAAAAAGTTAAAAAACACTCTTCTGTTAATAGTTAATAAATTGCCACCTTGTGTATATTATGGACGGAATATAATCAATTAAATATTTTCATGATATTTATTTTATACTAAAATACCATGATTTGTTTAAAAAAAAACTAAGAAAGCACATGAAATATTCATTAACAACCAAACCATATATTTGAAGGATCATACTAAAATAATTTTAAAAACTCTCTAGTTGTTATAAACGTCGCTTTATCCGCATTATTTGCAACACTTGGCTTCAGGTCATTTGTCACATTATTTTGTATTTTTTATGAATTAATGTAAAAAAATTTACGACTAATCAATACAAACCGTTATGCATAATACGAGGTTATCAATATTTTATTATTTATTTTAAACTGTAAAATTGTTTAACTCATTTAGATATAAATATATACATATATAGACGTATGTACATATATCATATCATGAGTTAACAATGAAACATAGATATATAAAAGGTGAATTAACTAAAACAAAGCATTTGTTGTTTATATATTCTTCGTTTTATTTTATTAGTAGCGACATTTTTAGTTCTTTAATAAGATAGGTAAATAGGGATTGTGAAAAGAGTAACAAAAAAGAAAGAAAATCCTAACTAATTTATTGTTAAACGTAATTTACACGTTCTTTTAGAGGAATATGGATAATTTGAAATTATTAATAAACATTCCTTTTAGCTTAAATTATTTGAATATTGATATGATAATATTAATTTGTGTGATTCCTTAAATATAGGAGTTGTCAATTTTAATTTGGATGATTTAATAATGTTTTAAGAAGATGGTATTTGAAGCTAGTGGCATGGTAACGTAAATATTAGGGAATATGATTAATTTCTAAAAGTACATTAGATTTAATAGATTAGATTAACAAAAAAAAATTATGAAAAATCATTTAATTAAACACTAAGTAATGATTGCATAACAATTTTTTTCTTTTAAAAATGAAAGGCACATTTTTTAATAAAAAAAGGAACTAAAATCTGTAAATTAGAAATAATAGAGAAAATTAGTATTTATGAATGGTTTTACAAAATATTCACTAACATATGAAAAAATTGCTATTCTGATTTTATTTTGTTTTGTTTTTAAGAAAAGAAAAAAAATGAATACGAAACAGAAATCTAATTTCATTAAAGGAAAAACATAAAAGAATATACAAGACATGCCCACGTGATGGCCCATGAAAACAGGCCCTGATTGGTCGAAAATAAAATAATGATGTCCCAATTAAGGAAATAGACCCTAAACGATGGTCGAAAGCAAGACAACGATGAATCAGGTGAGAGCTACGATGATGCATCAGCTGCGAGCGACGATGATGACGAAAGTGCGAGCGACGGCGGCGACAGCGGCGACGGCGATGAATCAGGTGCCAGTGACGACTCTAGTGAAGCCAACCACGACTCTTGTAAGCTTTTATTTCTTGCCAATCGTTACCTCACCTCCGATTCCAATTTTGAGTGTTTGTTCTGTGTGGTTGAAGTTTGGTGGGAGAGGGTTCTCAACAAGCTCGTCTGGTTTTTCTGTTGATTCTGGAGGCTGATTTAAAGTTTTCAAAAGAGCTACATCCCGTTCCTTGTGGATCGCTTGACGAGGAGGTGCGAGAACAACCCGGTGATAGGAAGCAGATGTAAACTGATTCGGTCTGTACAAATAAAATAAAATTAAAAAAAAGTATCCAAGGTTAAGCAAGAATTATTCTTTTATTCCTGATCTCCCTCTCGATTTCTCTGTATTCGTGATTATAGTCTTGTTTGTGTCTTCGAGATATGCAGTATTGTCGGAAAGTGATTTCATCCATTGCTTCTTTTCAGTGGCGGATCCAAAAAATAAATTTTTTTGGGGTCAGTTTATATACAAATATCAATACAAAATAATAAACATATAAGATGAAAAAACATAACAATATTTGTGCATATATATTGAATCTATATTTTCTCATAATATTATGATTTTTAATAAATTGTTAAAAAATAAATGTAATTTTATGTTTATTGGCAGAACAACCAAAAAAAAATCACTGATATTGAATAAGAAAGGTATGGTTCTATATGTTATCATTATTTTCATATGCATTAATAATTTTATTTTCTAGTTATCATGTATGGGTTAGAAAACTAAAACTCTTGTTGGTTTATGTCCATATGATTTCATATCCCTTTTGTTTATAATAAAACTTCCAATGATCATTTTAGTCAGTGTTAAGAGAGAAAGAGAGACACTAATTAAAGATACACTAACTTTAGTTAATGTTGACAGATATATAATGTTTAAGAAAACAAAAAAAAAAGAGAAAGAGAAAATATATTAAATGTATTATTAAATCTCAATTAATATTATTTATCGAGAATATTCACAAGAACATTAAAACAAAACATTAATATAGTAAATGCGTACTTTAATGTGACAAATAGAGTTAATATCTTATAGATAAAAATAAAAAATTATATTTGTTTTGGTTGAAAAAAAGAAAGAAAAGAAGGTTTTTTTAAGAAATGTGAAATCGAAAGGGTCAAAACATGATTAATAGAGGGCCAATGACTGAACTTTTATGTAGTTAAAGAAGAAATTAAAAAATTTAGTGGGGTTAGTAGAACCGCCTCTGCCTCTTCCCCCTTGTCCTCGAGGGTCAAGCATGCTTGGGAGGAGCAGGACGAGTTAGTTCTTGGTTTAGCATTCATTGGCGGATGGTTCGTCAAAGCTAACATAAGTATGGTTTTTTGAATTCATGTATGGATGTTTCCAACATTAATTCTCCAGGAGGTAACTAATTTTCTTTCCTGTTTCCCATGAATGGATGTTTCAGATGTTCTCAAGAGAAGAAAGGATTGGTACAGAGTACACAATTTTTTTGATGATGAGAAGAAGCGTCTAGAAGAGAAACGTGCCCGCATTGAAAAGGTAAGTAAAGTTTGATACATTTTATTATTATTTGGTAAATCATATGTTCAAACCATTTGTTTTATTTCATGAATGGGCAGGAACTGGATGATGATGTCTAGGCTACAATTGATTGTCTTTTGTGTTGGATTGTTTGGTGTTTTATCCGCACACTCGTACTAATTTAGTGGTAGCTTGCTGATCTTGTCTTGTGTTCGTTTGGTGTTTTGAAACTGTTTTTTCTCTTGATCTCCTATGTATTTTGCAAACCTACTCTACTTTTTTTTCTACAACGTTGTATCTCCGACAAACAAAATTAATACCATGGTGCTTTCAGAAAAAAAAATCTTTACTTTTCGTTTGTGGTTGAATTACAAAATAAGGAGGTACATCACCTTATCAAAAGGAAGAAATAAGCGTTTCATTGTTATCAATCTTACGGTTTTTCCTACAACAATGATATAAAATTTACGTTTACATACATAATTCATAACGTTTACCCATGTACAACCATAATTAATCAATAGTATTACGTTTTCTCTGGCTTATTAATATAAATCCAGATATAAATTTTTCTGTGACTTGCAGCTCTGCTCAACCATCGTAATGCTCTTTGTATTATTGTTATTGTGATATACTCTATATAACTAGGTGTTTTGCACGCACATGCGGACATAATCATTTTACTAATAGTTATTAACATATGTATTATGATTTGAACATCATGATAACTTATTTTTAATATTTTAAAACATTTTAGTTTTCTTCGCTTTTTATTTTGGTATACATCTCCTAAATATAAAAGAAAACTATAAAACTATGAGAGCATAATTACATATAAAATATTCTAAACAATAAAGTAAAGTAAAAATGTGTTGATTTTTCTTAATTTACTTTGTATTTTTGAATCAGAAACATGTATTAAATTATCAAAACAAAACACTAAACACACATAAAATCCAAGTAAGAAAAAAAATAATAAAAAGTAAACAAAAAACTTAAGTTTGATGATAATTTAGAAGAAATATTTTTTCAAAACGAATTGAGATAATGACAATATTTCATTGGTTTACTTGATCAATACATACATTGATTTATCTTAATATTTCACAACTTTAATTTTAATAAAAGAAAAAAATAGATAATGATAGTTTTATATGAAGTAATTTATGGTTAATTATATAATGATAAATCTAATTATTCATTAAAATATATCTATTTTAGCCTTTTGAAAACTGAAACATTAAACACATGTTCATAACATCTCTCTAAATTTAATATCAAAACATATTTTCTTATAGATTAAATAGTAGTAAAACATACACGTGAAATAACTACCGAAATAATTTAGAATACCTAATTCATAATTTTAAACTCCATGTAATAAAACCGATCTGTTCATAATCTTTCAAACTCAAAGAAAGAAGAAAAACATAGAACTCCAACAAAAAGAAAACAAATATCAAAGCACATAAATATAGATGTCAAAAGCTATAATCGAGATAACTTGGAATAAATGAGAAAAATGAAACTATAAAGTTTAAAACATCTTACATCATATGAAAATAATAATTAGTCATAACTTGCTTAAAATAATTATAATTGTAATTCTAATTAGAAGTTTGAAATAGTTATATTATATAAATTAATAAATTAATTATTTAAGCGAAAACTGAAAAGAATCTTGTGAAAGTTAAAACAATTATAATCATAATTCCAATTAGAAATTTTGAAATATTTATACTATTTAAATTAATAAATTAATTAGAAATTTCGAGATATTTCTATTATCTAAATTAATAAATTGATGATTTAATCTAAAAACTAATAAGAATATGACAAATAAACAAAATTAACTAAAATTATGGAAAAATCAATTTATAAATAATAGTATAGATAAAGTTTTCTTATTATTGTGGAGTTGATAACATCAAATAGTTTGATCACTACATAAGGATTTGACGCATATTATTGCCTATGTGTTTTTTCCACGTGTCATGTCTTCAACCGATGGTAAACTGACACATTAGGATGATGATTTTGGCAATGTTTTAGAAAATAAATATTTTAGAACTCTAATAGATTTGACCCTTGCAGCACACGGGAGGAACACTGGTTAAAAATTAATTTGGAACTAATATCTCCAATCTCGAAAACCCTAGGTTCTCCACTTCGACGAGGACAAAAGAAGATGTTGCCGTTCCTGGTAAACACCTTGGCTAAGGTAATCGAAAGATTTCTTGTCTCTGGGGTGTTTTTTTTTTTGCTTGTCTCTGTTCACTGAGGTTGAATGAATAAATATGCAGTCTTGTGGCAAGGGGAGGCTGCAGTATCGTGATTTTTCATCCGTGAGTGAGAAAAGTTCTCATTATTTATTGGCATTATCAAAAATCTCAAATTGAGTCAATTTTTTTTTGTTTCTAATTTTCTTTCGATGGAATCTACCTTTTGTTTGTTAGCTGTCTCGAAAATTTATGGATACTGCTTCACAACGGTCTTCGGTGGTGCTGGATTCCTGCTCGGTACGTGGTTTCGAAGCATTTATTATTATTATTTATTTTGGTTTCTAGTCTTCTTCATGAAACCTGTTTGTTTGGTTTCTTCTTCAGGTGGTGTGACAACAAGCCCTGTCTCAAAGGGGCTTCGGGAAAATGAAGAGGTAAGTAACCTAAAGGGATTGGGTTAAAGTCTTTTTTTTTTCTTCTTTCTTTCCTATATAATTCTTATTCTCATTTTTTTTTCAGCTTTTCATTAAAGGTCTCCAACGTCTGGAAAAAAATGGAGGCCAGGACGGGCAAGTGGACTGCCTCTCTTAAAGAGGAAAGGAAGTGATGATAATTGGTTGCGTCTGGTTGTGTTTTTAAATATTTTATGTTTCTGTTATATGTGGGGCTTCGACTGTGGCTAGAGGGAGAACTGCTATGTAGAAAATGAACTTTCCACCTTAAGATTGGTTTTGGTGCTCTGGAATGTTTAGCTTCCTGAGCCGCTACACTGAATAGAGGTGTGAGGTCCGCTCGACCAGGGGATTTAGTAGCGCTCTGACAATCCTCTCATAGAAGCAATAGCAGATTCAGCATTGTTGGTGAAATCCTTTCTAAGCTGAACACACAAAATTCCTCAAGCTTTAATTTAGAGAGAAGTTTAATCTAAGCAATAATTTTGTTTCTCACGTAATACGATAAGGATAACTCCTATAGTTTAGGGATTTAGACTTATCACATATAGATATTACCTTGTGGCTTACGTTGCGATGTTGTATATATATACTCTGTATTGGAAGATCAATGAGATACAAGTTTACCTTCATATTATGGTATCAGAGCCAAGATCTACAAATCTCGCTTAAATTTTCTTCTTCTTTCTGATCGATATCTCGTTGATCACGTTTTCTACCTCAAATTTCTATTTTCTTTCTATTTGTCTACGATGGCTGACGAGAACTCCTCTACGTCTGCTGCTACTACGAATCAACTTGTTTCTCCATATTATCTCCACTCATCTGACAATCCTGGAGCGCTTATCACGTCTGTTCTTCTTACTAACGAGAATTACTCCGAATGGTCTACCGAACTCCGGAACTCGCTTCAAGCCAAGCAAAAGACTGCATTCATTGACGGGAGCATTATAAAACCGGATGCAGATCCGGATCTATCTCGGTGGCTTGCTGTGAATTCCATGATTGTTGGATGGATTCGTACTTCGATCGATGCTAAGATCAGATCGACTGTTACACATGTTCCAGATGCTCATAAGCTCTGGGAGTCGTTACGCTTCCGCTTCTCAGTCAAGAACGGCGCTCGTATGCATCAACTGCAGGATGAGATTACCAACTGTAAGCAAGATGGTCAATCCGTTCTCGAGTACTATGGCCGACTTACCAAACTGTGGGAGGAACTGCAGAATCTCAAGACTGCACGAACATGTACTTGTGCAGCGGCTAAAGACATTGAAAAGGAAAAAGAGGATGCTCGGGTACACAAATTCCTCTTCGGTCTTGATGATTCTAGGTTTCTCTCCATCCGTTCTCGCATTACTGATGAGGACCCTCTACCTGATCTAAATGTTGTGTACTCTCGAGTTATTCGGGAAGAACAGAACATGACTACGACACGAGCAAAAGAGCAGAGAACTGAGGCTTTAGGGTTTTCGGTCAAAACAGAGTCGTCTAAAGATAAGATGTCTCCTGCTCCAGTTCGTTCGAAAGATCGTTCACGCACCTGTACTCATTGCGGCAGGACAGGACATGATGTTACTGAGTGTTTTCTCCTACATGGATTCCCGGAGTGGTACCAAGAACAACAACGTCAGAATACTTCATCTGGGTCCCGTGGTGGCGGACGTTCTAATGGAAACAGAGGACGCGGACGGGGTCGTGCGAATGCTGTTCAAAGCACGAATTCAATCAACTCTGACCAGATTGCGTCCTTGATCTCTCTTCTTCAAAATCAACAGACCAACCTGTCATCGGAGCGTCTGTCGGGTAAAACACGTTTAACTGATGTTATTATTGATACAGGAGCATCACATCACATGACGGGTGATCTCTCCCTACTACATGATGTCTGTGATCTTACAGCTTCTTCGGTTTTATGTCCTAATGGTCACAATGCCCAAGCCACGAAACAAGGAAGCTTGCGTTTGAGCAAGGATTACATTCTATATAATGTTCTTTATATACCCGATTTCTACTGCACACTTATTTCAGTGTCTAAATTATTGAAACAGACCGGTTGCATTGCTCTGTTTACTGATACATTGTGCGTGTTACAGGACCGTTTTTCGAGGACTCTGATTGGAGCGGGTGAAGAACGTGAGGGGGTCTACTACTTTACGGGGGTCAAAGTTGCACGAGTTCATGGGGCTTCAAAGTCGAAGTCTTCTACTGAGAGTCTCTGGCATCGACGACTTGGCCATCCGTCTTATAAGGCTTTGTCTACATTACCGGTTTTTGATGCTTTTAAGATAGATTTTTCTAAGTCTCGCCAATGCGATATTTGTTTTCGCGCTAAGCAGACACGTCAAGTTTTTCCAGATAGTTTTAATAAAGCTGAGGCACCTTTTTCTTTGGTTCATTGTGATGTATGGGGACCATATCGGACTCCAGCATCGTGTGGTGCAGTCTATTTTCTTACTATCGTTGATGACTATTCTCGTGCGGTTTGGACATACTTGATGTTAGAGAAATCAGAGGTGGCAACTCTGCTTCGTGGTTTTTGTGCTATGAGTGAGAGACAGTTTGGTCGCAGTGTCAAAACAATACGTACAGACAATGGGACAGAGTTTATGGTTCTCAAACAATTCTTTCACGAACATGGGATTATACATCATACATCCTGTGTTGACACACCGCAACAAAATGGTCGAGTTGAACGGAAGCACCGTCACATACTCAACGTGGCTCGTGCTTGTTTGTTTCAGGCTCGCTTACCTGTTGATTTTTGGGGTGAGAGTATTTTGACAGCTGCTCATATTATAAACCGAACACCATCTCAAGTTCTCAATGGCAAGACACCATATGAGGCTCTGCACGGTTCTCCTCCGGCATTTGACCAACTTCGGGTGTTTGGGAGCCTGTGCTATGCTCATCGTCGAGCTAGGGATAAGGACAAGTTTGGGGAGCGCAGTCGCAAGTGCATTTTCGTGGGCTACCCCTTTGGTAAGAAAGCTTGGCGGTTGTACGATCTCGACAACAATGAGTTCTTTGATAGTCGGGATGTGGTGTTCTTTGAAGATCAGTTTCCTGGAGTCGAGAAAGCATCATATGTTTCCCCACCAGTGATTGAATCTAATATTTCCATGGATGACTGGTTTCTACCTCTCTCGCCATCAAGGGGGAGTACTACTACTCCTGCCCCATCTCCTGTACCTTTAACTTCAACTCCTGATACTACTCCTACTACCTCTCCTTTAACTTCTCCTACTACCTCTCCTATACCTTCTCCTACTACATCTTCATCGCCTACTACTCCTACTACCACTACTCTTCCTTCGCCTACTATACCCTCTCCTACTACATCTCCTACGCCTACTACCATGCCTTCTCCTCCTACATCTCCATCGCCTACTACTTCATCTCCTATTCCTGCTACTACTTCCACACCTCTACCCACCTCTACCCATACTACACCTGAACAGAGTGCATCTTCCTCCGAACCTGTGTCACCAATTTCTAAACAGGTTTCTCGGCCTATTGCTGAATCATCACAGTCTCCTGGTCTCCTGGAGGTACTTGGTAAAGGCCACCGTCAGAAGAAGCCGTCCGTTCTGCTTAAGAATTTTGTGACTAATGCTGCGACTATGACCCCCCCTCACGCTCCCGGTCTCTCTGATCAGAGTTCTACAGATACGGTTTCAGGTAACACACCGTATCCCATTCATAATTATATGTCTACCTCTGCTTTTACTGCGCAGCATCAGGCATTTCTTGCCAAGATTATTACGGAGGAGGTGCCCAAGACATATAAAGAGGCAGTTCGAGATCCTCGTTTTAACGGAGCTATGAAAACAGAAGTTACGGCTCTGGAGGCTAACCATACATGGGATATTACTACTTTACCGCCAGGGAAGAAAGCCATTGGCTGCGGTTGGATTTATTCAAATAAGTACCGAGCTGATGGTACTATTGAACGACCTAAGGCGCGTCTCGTGGCTCATGGTAATCGTCAAAAGGCAGGACGTGACTATGCAGATACGTTTGCCCCTGTTGCCAAGATGTCGACAGTACGATTTCTACTTAAGGTTGCAGCAGCAAAACGTTGGGAAATCCATCAGATGGACGTCCATAATGCATTTTTGCACGGCGATCTTGATAAAGAAATTTATATGCAACTCCCTCCCGGTTTTCATACATCTGATCCTACCAAGGTTTGTCGTCTTCGCAAGTCCTTGTACGGTCTCAAACAGTCTCCTCGCTGTTGGTTCTCCAAACTCAGTAAGACTTTGTTGGACTTTGGGTTTGTCCAAAGCTATGAGGACTACTCTTTATTCTCGTTTGAGCAAGGCAATATTTGCTTGCATATTCTTGTCTATGTGGATGATTTCCTTATCGCAGGAAACGATATTTCTACTATCCAACGGTTCAAGAACTATCTCCATAAGTGCTTTAAGATGAAGGATCTAGGCAAGATGAGGTACTTTCTTGGCTTGGAGGTTTCTCGGGGACCTGAAGGGATCTTTGTTTCTCAGCGCAAATATGCGCTCGATATCATCACTGAATGTGGCTTATTAGGCGCCAAACCTGCTCCGGTTCCGACTGAGTTAAATCATAAGCTTGCTTTGGCTACTGGACAACCGCTTGATGACCCTTCCAAGTATCGCCGGCTCGTCGGACGATTGATATATCTTACGTTTACACGGCCCGAGCTAAACTATATTGTGCACATTCTGTCGCAGTTTATGAAAACACCTCTGCAAGATCACTGGCTGGCTGCATTACGCGTGGTCAGATACTTGAAAGGGTGTCCAGCACAAGGCATCATGCTTACATCTAATTCTGATCTGAATCTTACTGCTTACTGCGATGCGGATTGGTCGGCTTGCCCTCTTTCCAGACGATCGCTTAGCGCATATGTGGTTCTACTTGGGGATTCTCTTGTTTCCTGGAAGACCAAGAAGCAACGGACAGTCTCGCGTTCTTCGGCGGAGTCAGAGTACCGGGCTATGGCTGATACAACTTGTGAGCTTAAGTGGCTCAAGCGTCTACTTCGCCAGTTTGGCTTCTCTCATCCACGTCCAATTCGCATGTTCTGTGATAGTCAGTCCGCGATCCATATTGCTAAGAACCCGGTGTTTCATAAGCGCACCAAACATGTCGAGAATGATTGTCACTTTGTTCGCGACGCGGTACAAGCCAAATTTTTTACGATGGAGCATATTTCTACCAAGAATCAACCTGCAGACTTGTTAACGAAGCCACTTCCTACTCCTACGTTTCAGCATTTACTTTCCAAGTTAGGCATTCGAGATATGTCATTGCCAACTTGAGGGGGAGTAATACGATAAGGATAACTCCTATAGTTTAGGGATTTTGACTTATTACATATAGATATTACCTTGTGGCTTACGTTGCGATGTTGTATATATATACTCTGTATTGGAAGATCAATGAGATACAAGTTTACCTTCATATTATCACACAACTTGTCACAAGGTTCAATTTAAATGACACAGGTCAGTATTGGAGCTTATGCTATGCATCAAATGTTATTCTCTATGCCCATTTAGAGACTATGAACAAACAATACTAGAATACCATCATCAAGTAACAAGATTGTCAAGTCTCAATCAGATAAAGACTGTTTAAGGAAACATATCCTCACCACAAACACGCATCAGAGATGGCCACAACCGAGAACCTCACAAACAACTGCAAATCTCCAGGGAGCATAATAACTACATAGCTTTGATTTCGTAATCAGATGTTAAAACGCTGAGTTTCGTAAGCTGGCCGAAGACAATCAGTTAAACGACGGTCGTTTTGTTTTTGCATTTATTTCCTTGATACTTATTACGTCCGTCACTAGGTATTTTATTTTATACTATATCCAAGATGTTCGTATTCACTAACATCTTGGTTTTTACACTATTTTAAGAACTTGTTACACTTTTAGACTCTGTAACTTGATAACACATAATGCAAATGACCAAACAGCAATATACAAGCTGTATATACAATTATAACAAAAAAGAAAGTAAAAAAAACAATCATAATAAGTAGTAAGGTACTTTAAACCCCTGACAAATTATAAGTAGCGATTTTGCGTGAACAAAAGTTGTAACACAATCATTCTCTTATTTTGTCCCTTCCTTGACTCATCATAACAGACTTTGGCACTCTAATAACACTTCCTCCATTACCGCCTTGAAAGGTGAGTGTTACTCATCTTCCGCTTGTTCATTTCTGCGTACATGTCTTCTATCATCGGCTTCCATAGTCTTACACGCGCATTTAAAACAGTTTGATACTTTCATCACACACAACAAAAAAGACACACTTATAACTGCTTAGGTCTGAGTAACAAACATACGTTCGTCTAAAGTCAAAACATACCTGACTTCTTGTCAATCCACTTCGTATAGCAAGAAGATGTTTCTCTGAATCTTTCGGGTAACTATACAACAATATCATTTGCTTAGCTACCAATGTCATCAAAAAGTAGACTTAAATAAAGAGTTTTAAAGGATTCTTACGGGTGAAGAAAGTTTTGGAACATCCATGTACGTAGAACCGAGACTGATTTCTCAGGCAAACCTCGTTGCGGTCTCCAAATCTGATGGTTCTTACGTTTTAGCTGCTGAAGAAGACAATGCTGGTGGAAGATTGAGTCTTCTTGAGACTTCTCTTTGCCTCTCTCTAAAACCGATCCCATCATAAGTATCTTCTTACTGATTCTCTCTCTCAGGTTCTTGTATAAGTAGGAGATGGTTTGGAGTGCAAACCGAGTGTGTAGCTGAGGA
>NW_026617753.1:0-15520 GCF_000801105.2 Raphanus sativus
GATTTAAATGCAAAAATATTATAAATACACTCTTTAAAAATAACCAAAATATTTGTTAAATTATTAGTGAAATTTTTCATCGTAAAATATCCCGCGTTTCAAAAGCGCAGATCAAAATCTAGTGCTAAGTTAAAGTTAAAACACATCATTATTTTATTTAAGTAGGATTAAAAAGAGACTAAAACTTGCATTGGTTTAACAGGTTATCCTCACCACAAATCACATGTTACAAAAAATGATTTGAACTTGGAAATGAATCACAGAATAAGCAAAAGAGAATTCAAAATGAAAACCAAAAAGATTGATATTACCAAACTGCCCTTATGGAAGAAAATTTCGAAAAATCAATAATTGAAGAGAAAGAAACCACAAAAGGCAAAAGATTCAAGTCCACAACCACAACCTTCCTGGGACCTTTAGCTACACTTGCAACTGTAATGCCAAGTGACATAAATCTTAAATATAGTTACAAATTTAATAACGAGATTGTCTTCTTTTATCCAATACCAAACCAAATTTCAACTGTATTCGCGGTTTTTACAGTGTATATGCTTCGAAATTTTGCAAGGAGTAAGTCCATAATCAAATAAAAGCGGCAACATACTGTTACCAATCAATAGTATATGTCCGAACCCTTGAGATTGTGTTTCTGAGTTTGTAGCATCTATCAATATGAATACCATATTGACAGTTTCCTAACACTTGTTGGTACATTATGACCAGATTCAAAGAAAAAAGGAAATACAACATGCGAAAACGGAGAGCTATCTTCTTATGATTAATCTCACATCTCAAGTGTAAATGAATGATTTCAAAACATGTATTGCCCTGTAATAGAAAACTTATGGGGATATGTTCCTATCTTTTACGTGTTTTGAGAGCACGAATCAATGCTCTCGGGTTAGAGATGATCGTCTTATAGCCTAAGCCCATAGGTTCTCAAAGAAGTAACAAATGTAGGGTCAGTTAAAGAACATAGACAATAAGCATGTCTCATACCAATAGAGGAGATCAGTAGTGACGTCTATTAAAACTATTTAGTTAATGGAACCAGAACTTTAAAAAGCTATGGGTAGCAGAAGAAGTTTCCATTTCAAGTGAGGAAAACTTTTCAAATCTTCATGTGTTGTGAAAGCAAAAGTTGTTTGGTAATGAAATGTCGAAGAAAGCTTTGAGATGAAACGTGAGTAGTAACTTAGTGCTAAGTAAAGTTATAGAGCAGAATCTGTACCTTATTTTCTCCCTGGCCATATAAAATTTCGCATTCGCCAATAGCTATCTACCTTATTTTCCTCTAACCAATCAGAGGAAGAGAAACTTTGAAACAAGAACCAAACCAAAGTAGGCTTTCTCTGCATCATCACTCCACTTCTGGCCCCCAAATGAAAAGGACAATCCAAAGCTAGATCCTTTCAAGTTTCTTTGTTTTTTAAATACAGTACTAATTGTTTTTTTTTGTTAAGTCTATTTTAACTTTATAATCTTTAGCAACAAAGGAAGGTGGAATCTATTTCATGCTTACACAAAAACATGTCAACTGGAAATTTTCTTCTCTTTCCTAACTTTTGACTATACTTAATAATATTCTCTCATTGTTTTATTAAAATAATAATCAAAAGGTTTGGTTAGCAAGCATACATGTCATTAGTTAAAGCCTTTTGACTTCGATTAGAGCACTAAAAGGAGCCTATGAGGAAGCTTTTATATAATGTTAGTCCAACGTTAATTTTAATAATTCCCACTATTAAGCATTAACTAAGGTTTATACCACTAATTCTGGACTTTCAAAATTTCGAACCAATCCTAACCTAGAAAAGAAAGTTATGCGCTTTTATCTTTAGAAATTATAGCTAGCATATGCTGAGGATTACTCCCCATGGAAACCTATACTAAGAGTTTTATACATATTCAATTCACTTAAGTCAAAAGATCAGTACATTAACAACAAAGTTAGATGCTCTATGCGGAAAACCGATTGCATATGAATGAATTCAACCTATTCATGTACTCCAGAAGAATATAAAAATCCTAATAGAAAAAACGAGTCAACTAATATACTAACCTGTAATGTGAGGTACATGTGCAGGTCAGAGAGGAGCTTCCAGTTTATCCATCCACTTGTATCACAAACAATCTGAAAAGAATTACAAAATATAATACAAAAGTGCATGCCCATCTACTGAATTCGCATCCAATAAAACTGACTCCATTTCACTCGTCGAAACTGGTTGGTCTTATTCAGTATGATAACGCATACACTTGTCCCCAGTGAACAATGTCAATGACATTTTGTTGGGGCAACTAAAGTCTCATCTTAATACATGAAGGTTATCAATTTCAACTTTTAGCAACTGTAATTTACTCCTAATATCTGATAGTTCTTTCTGGATGCCTAAAAGCCGATCAAGTCTTAGCTGAGCTTCTTCTCGGTAAGGCTTGGCAACAATATTCACAAAGTTTACTAGATTATTCGTTGCTTCTGAAAGATCCTTTTGCATAGCATCTTCGAGTTGTTGAGCCAACGCATCAGCCACTTTATTCACCTTACCAATTATAGCTTGCCTTCGATATGGGAAGTTTGCTATAGCCACATACCTGCCATATAGATTGTGTTATATACAACTAATAGTTTCTCTAAAACATCATAATATCTCACTGGCTGCAAGAAAAAAATACACTACGTGATACAAGAAAGCGCAGTAATGAGACGATGGGAAAGAAGAGAAACTCGGAGAAGTGTTACCCTCCAGCAGAGCAAAGGCCAAGAGCAAGAAGATCTTCCAATGTGGTGGGTAGTACTGAGGTTAGAAGTGATGCAGAAAGTCCTGCAGCTCCAAGCCCACCAACTGTCACAAAGAACTACAAAAAAAAAAGAGCAAACAAAATCATATGTCAAAAAAGTCACTTGATTGCTTGTTGAAGAATCTAACAAGTATCTGGATGAACAGATAACCCAATAAAACAATGATAGAGATCAAGAAAAGAATTTAATACTCGAGACTCACCACTTCACGAATATCTTGTTCCAACCGTTTTGATGTGGTTCCGGCACTCAAGTTCTGGATGGTTTTCAAGCTGAATTTATCAGTTTTCCGAAGCAAGTCGTACGTGTCTATGCCCAATTGAGTTTTTGAATTGACATATTTTGGCCATTTGTTTTCAAATGACTTCAAGGAAAGACTCCCTTCCCGGGCAGTATTTGATTGTAGCCATTCAGCATATTTTCCAAGTAAGTCCTGCAAACAGTTAAGTGTTAAAAATAGAAGTCTTAGTCACTAGCCAGACACCAGTATCAGGTCAAAACAAGACAAGATGGATACTACTTAATTTATGCATGAATACTGAATAAAAACTATATCTCAGATGTTGTAGTATATGATCTTTGGAGTAACAGACTTACTTGAGCATTTGAGAGTGCTGGAGAGAGTATTTCCCCATTAACTTTGGATGTAGCCGCTACAGAGGCTGAGTTTTCCCCTTTAAAGACGTAAGAGATCGCAAGATCAAGGCTTGATAGTCGCAGGGTAGATTCTATTAGATCAACAACTTGCAATCTGGCATTATCAATCTGCACCAGAGGATAAAACACCCGAAAAATCCAAGTTAGAACAATCCAATTTCCTCCTGCGTGATTCAACAAGATATATCTAATAGAATTTATACCAGCGACAAAACCTGCCTTCTCCAAGATATGCTCTCATATTCCATCGTAAGAGCGTATTCTTTAGCATGATTGATAATCTTGTCTGCTGAAGCCAAATCTTCCCTAGCAGCTACGCAATCTTGTATCACAAGAGATTCCACGGAAGAAAGAAGACGCTCTGCAATTGCAATAGGCGTCTCCAATTTAAGCCTTATTCTCTCCATCCCGGTGGCAGTTGAGCTATCTAGGAAGCTGTACAGAAATTTCTCAAGTTCAATGAAGCTCTGGGTTCTCCAATCAGAATCCAAGACCTCTAAATCATCTCTGCCTACCAAAGATGCTGTTGAAAGTTTCGCCTCAAGAGCAGACCGTGCGGACACAGGATACAATATCACATTTTCTGTATTAAGCAACTTCTGCGTATTTTCTTTAACAAACGAGATAGCTTCCTCAAGCTGCATCATAAAAAATCAAATCGTAGTCAACAAAAACCCAAGACTACATAAACTATCAAGAGACATAATCTTGTTTCTGATAAACCTCACGAGTATCACGGTAGATATCAGATTTATTCAGGATAAACACGAATTTCTTTTTCCACTGCTGGGTATACCGGAGAAACGCAACCTGACAAACACAATGACATGTATATTAGCCTACAGAAAAATAGTGACAGCAGGAAACTGACGAAGTAGAGAGTTTAACATAATCATTAATATTGTTAATCTTAGTACTAAATCGATATATGCAGTTAACCTAGTGACAGCTTCCCCTTACTACACAAAGTGTTGATGGTGTAAATATTTAACCAGCTACTACTTAGTGAGATACGTATCGAGTAAAACCAACAATAACTAACATGCCAGGCAAACAGTAACATCTACCTCACTTTCAGTTAAAGGACGGTCAGCAGAAAGAACGAAAACAAGCAGATCTGCACGTGGAACAAATTCTTCTGTAAGACGTTGTTGCCTTTGAAGGATCACATTAGTCCCAGGTGTGTCAACGATATTGATCTGTTCGAAAAGAGAACAACACAAATCAATTCCTCCAACTAATTAGAAAATTCAGGACTGGGATGGCAGAATTTTGAATGACTCACATCCTTAAGTATTGGTGCAGGAAGATAGCAGATGTATTGGCCGTCTGGATGCCTTTGGCAACGTTGTTGCTCCTCAGATTCTAAATCAGAGTAGCAAAGAAAAGTGATTTCATTGGTGGTGGGGACTACACCCTCTTTGAGATATCTCTTCCCAAGAAGTGCATTGATAACCGTTGATTTTCCGGAGTTAAATTCCCCCTAGTACCACGAATTCCAGTAAAATGCTTATCCATACAAAAACCATTTTAAATCATAAAGGCTAATTGTCCTGCTTAAAACCCCGAAGCAGAAATATAAAGAAAACTAGTTGGAAGCCTCTAGAAAACCCATGCAGTGTTTCAAATTTTAAGCAAAACATGCTGATAATTTCTGAACTCTTCTAACAACTAAGTATCTAAGAGAACAGTATACTCACAAGTCACAAGAATACGAGAAAATAAGTCCTTGAGCAGAGAATACAGTTAGGAAGTATGTGCATTGTCAAAAAAAAAAAGAAGTATGTGCATTGTCTAGCAAAGATCTATATCGACTACCAAGTGCTGGCAGAAGTGTATAGCTAAGAAATGTTTTTTCATGAATATAGAGCTAATACCAATGCATATCCCTGGAACCACAATTTGACGGAGTTGAGTGCAGAATTACCACTATAACCATTAAAAATGGCTCATCAATCCGGGAAGCTGCATCGACCAGAAGGGAGACTTCTTCCATCTGTTATTAGAAAACAGTTCAAGACGCAAATTTAAACCATGTTATATTCGCAAAAAAAAAGATCTAGTCTAGAACAATCTGAGAAAAATCGACTACCAAATGTTGTAAATAAAAATCACCAGTGGGGCCGCCTTCTGGATAATTTCAATAGTCTCCCTCAACACTGATTTCTCCATTTCTATAATTTCTTTCTGCTTGTCCTCTAATTTTACGAAGCCAGTAGCATCATGTTTCTCATGCAGGTCACTAGACTCAACCGAGGGTGTTTCGTTCTCGTTAACATAAGAAGCTCCATCAAGAAACAGGCGAAGAGCAACATCCCTGGAAGAACGCAGATCATTCAAAGATACAACGAAACCAGAGGCGCCTGACTTCATCAGTAACTGCAACTCTTCCTTAGCTTCTCCTTTGCTTCTGCACGTCACAAAAATGGGGATCTTCACGCTCTTGAGCAAAGAATCAGGCAATAAACCCACTTCCTGTTGTTGTTGATCTTCAACAAGTATAATGAAATCAGCACCCTCGGAGGTAGAGGCAGTTAGAGCAGAATCAACATCCTTCACAATCCTAGCCACCAGAGGGAGAAGTACCGACTCAGAATTGGATCCCATCAAAGTGTTTCTCGCTACTATCGCCGGAAGACCTGTACAATACATACTAGCATTGGTTAAACAGAAATCGAAATCGAAATTAAAATTAAAAATTAGCTTATACTACCTTCGTCGGAGAGAGCAACACCACTGGCACCAACAGCGGCGGCGATATCAACGCGTTCGGAGATCAAGAGGTAAGCACGGCCCTTGACAAGTGATTTCAGCAAACAAGCTGCCTCGTAGAGCTTACCGGCGTTAACTCCACCATCGAGCACCACGATCTGTACCGATTTGGCTAACGCACGGTCGACCAAATCAAGAGTCTCGTCTCGATTCCCGCTCATTACCTCATCCGCGTCGAGGCGGAGGAGCAGACCGGGAACAGCGAGCTCGGGACGCTTGTAACCGCCGGGATAAAGAGTTCGCGGTCTAGAGGGAGAAGTCTGATCGGCGGCGGATTCGTGCGAAGCGTTTCGTATTGAGAGAGAGGAGAGACGTTTTTGACGTGGAGGAGAAAAGGATGATAGCCGACGAGGGAACGGAGGAAATGAAGCGGAGATGAGTAAGGGTGACGTCACACATTGCTGGTAAGAGAGTAGACTTCTCATCTCATGGGTGAGAGAGAGAGAGAGATTTCGTCTTGTGTTTCTGATTAGTTTTCTTATCTCTTAAAGAATCCGTTTCGCCCATCACAAAACTATACCAACGGACCGCGCAATCAAATTGAAAAAAAAAAAACAAATTAAATTAAAAAATTTCTTTTAATGTAAATACAAAAACATGACAAGAACAATAGGATATAGTCTTTCGACTTTTATAGACTTAATCATATTCTAGTTCATCAGGAGCGAGTGATGGGTCTCTTGAGAGGAATCACAGACTTTTTATCCACATCTCTTTGATAATGCCTTCCTCATATCTCTGTGTATTCAAAACCATTTGTTTTAGTTAAAATTCCTAATGGCAACGAAGAGGAAAGTAAAGACTAGAGAGATTGAATCAACAAGCCTCTTTTTACCTAGCCCATCCATCTTCCTCCCCTGAATAATAGCGTACAACCCTCCTATAGATTATGTACCCAAGCTGCCAAGAAAAGAGAGAGAGAGAGAGAGACAGCTTTAGAACACATGGGGATTTATGTAAGTTCTCGTATGAAAAGTTATATGAACTATCATTTCCTTTGACTACAGTACGTTATGAGTTTCTAATTAATTTCATGAGAGAACTAATAGTTTACCTTTTCATACATCTTGATGGCTGGTGTGTTAGAAGCAAGCTCTCACGAAAAAGATCCACAAAGTAGGGCCTTATCACTGTTATCAATACAGAACATCAAGTCAAGAGTTTTGTTCCTTTCAAAATGATCTAAATATCTCGAGTTTCACAAAAATAAGTGGTCTCCTTTGGAAATCAATATCAACATACTATGGTTTCCATCTTCTATTATTCAACCATAACGATCCATATGAAAAAAGAGAAGACTAAAACTGGGAGGTGCTTTGTTAAAGTTAAGGACTTACATCTTATCACTGACATCTTCGAGAAGGTTCATAAGTTTCTTTGCGAGTTGCTGCCTGCGATACTCTTGGAGAGACAGTGACGGCTGTTACATGACCATGCCATTGTTTCACCCCCTGCCCTTCTACTTTACCCATAACTGAAACCATACCAAAATATATTACACACTGACATTTAAAATTAATCCAGGCTGGGCAAAAGAGATGACATCGCAAAGATTCATTTAAAAATAGCTCCTCCACATTCAAATTCAAAAAAAAAAAAAAAAACAGTTTGATCCAGTCAAGTAATAGGGCACCAAAAGAACAGAACATCACAAAGATTCAGGACAAAATATTACAAGATGTTTTGTACTTGCAAGAGAAAAACAGGTGAAGCCTCAAAAATAAATTCACATGAAAACGAAGAGAGAAAGTGAAGATATACATACTATAGCCCATGACCTTCGGAAACATGAAAATAGTCGGGCCATCTCGCCAAGTAGGTCATGTAAAAGGACATGTTGAACTGTTCCAATTAACTAAAATAAATCAACCAGTGACAAGTACGAAGAATAATAGAAGAAGAAGAATGGATTACTGTTTCAGTGAGGTGGTCTAGATTCACGGAGGTGAAACGGAGAAGGTCGTTGCAGCTGAACGAACCTACGAATCGTCGTCATCTTCGCTTCTCTTCCCTGGATGAAGAAGAAGAAGAACTACGAAACACATTAAACAAACAAATAGCTATTTTAAAAGGGCCAATTAGAAATCTAATGAAGCCCATATACATTTGGGCTTAAGACAACGATTACGTCATTATTATATACTTACTTGTTTATTTGAATGAGAAAAACTATTTAATTATCATCACTAGTTGCGTAGCCCCGCGCAAGCGCGGGGATGTTGATAAATACTTGTGTTGTTATTGTGCAAGAGATTCCACATAGAGCTACCCAGAAGCAAGTATATCAACTTAGCTGCATCAGAACTAAACATAGAACTATTAAAAGAAAAGAGAGATCATAATCCTCTTTTCTTGATTCTTCCTCAGTCTCTATTTAAACAAATTTTATTTATTGTACGTAAAGAGATGAGATTGATGATACAAATTGCTAGGGATTACATGATGAATCTGAGCAAGATCATCAATGACAGTTTAAAAATGAAATGAACTTTAACAAAAGAATGAATCAAATATATAAAAATATCTCGTAAATTTTATTTTTAGAGTTTAGTTGGCCATTGAGCAAGGCTTTAAGAACCAGGGAACATCCAAGCCCCTCCCTTCTTTGTTGGTGTTACTTTCTCTGCTCTGCTCTTCTTCCTCCTTTCTCTTCACTACTTCTTCAACCTGTGTACACACAATAAAAACCCATCCATTTCCTCGTCATGTGTCTGTTTCTAGCAGTAAAATGAAAAGAGGAATATGAGACTACATACCGTCATCGTAGGTTTGGTGGTACTCACGGCCTTCAAAGAAGCTGTCCGGTTCTCTGAGAAGCACTGAGGACATGGTAGGTTTGTTCTGATTTGCTGCAGTAACCGCTCATGTCCTTTGTTTTTTACATTCCCGAGCTTTAGAGGTGTAAGGATGTTACCAGAACCTTAGCAAGGATCACAAGAAACAGTATTAACATCTTCATATGATCCTAAAACAAAAACCCACTTACAGTGAGATTTTCAATAACAGACAACACCAGAAAGCCAGCGCAGGACGCGGCGCCGGACGCAGGAACCTGCGTCAATCAAACGAACACAATATTTTTTAAAAAATAGCTGCAGCCGCAGATGCAGGTACCTGTGGCAACCAAACGAACAACACTATTGTAGTCCCTGCTAGCGCCTAAATGTTCATGAGCCTTCTCTTCTTCCCTGAACTTCTTCCAAAGCTGCAAATAAAAAAAAAATAAAAAAGATAGATATAATTAACTATGAACTATATGCCTTCAAATATGTTATGCCTTAAAGAATAAAGATATCTTGTATTATTGTTTACGCATTATATCCTCTCTTCTCGAATCCGTTATAAAGAATCTCTAAAGGAAATTAAGAAATAATAACCTGATTGAGATTAAGCTATGTTGATTCTCCACCATAGTAATCGTTGCTGTCCATGCGCAATTATCCATAAACAAAACACGATCAGTCTCCCAAACTAATAGCCCACATCTCTCGAACTCGGTAATCACTTTCATCACATCTGATACCCACTACGATTGAGAAAGGAATCTCAAAATCAATCAATCGGAGATCTAATCTGACTGAGATCCATTCAAAATAAAAGTCAAAACTCAAATCCAGATCGTGAATCGAAAGCTCTGTGACCGGAAAAGACCGAAAAAGAGGAAATACAAATCAAAGGAAAAGAGGATCGAGACCTTGACACCACCGACGGAGAGGAGACCGCTGAGGATACACTCCTTGAGACCGGTTCCGAGAACAATGTAAGATACGCTCCCATGAACTGCGGATATGGTGGATCGAAGATATGTAATCGGAATCACAAAAAGCGGTGTTTTGTTTATTAACCAGATGGAACGAAATGATTAAACCAAAGCGGACAACAGAAACCAGACCAAAATACAAAGCACTCGACAAAACCAAATCAGAAATAAATGTGGACCCCACAATCATTAAAAGATTGCTGATGTGGACACCCTCAGAAGAGAGCAAAGTGGCTCATTATATATATGATTCTTCACCAATCAATCAATCTCCCGACCAATAGAACCACCCAATCCTCGGCGGCGTTCGATTCGATTGAAGAAAGCTTCCGATGGATCTGCTGAGGCAAGAGATTCTGAAGAAAAGGCAGAGTCTCTCCGAGGAATCTGGTGGCAAGAAGTTCTACAAACGATCCGAGATCGAGCAGAAGAAACTGCAGAAGCTTCGCGAGGAAGAGCGACGCGAGCATGAGCTCAAGGCCCAGCGAAGAGCCGCCGCAGAAGCAGCAGCTAGCGGCGGTGGCAAATCATCTACTAATTCATCCGCCCCTGCCTCTTCTACAACCTCCGCATCCACCAAATCGGAGTCGTCAGCAGCTGCTATCTCCGATTCCAAATCCCTAGCCGACGAGAAGAACATCGAAACCCTAATTCTCCCGAGGCAGGAAGTGATTCGTCGATTGAGAATCCTCAAGCAGCCGATGACTCTCTTCGGTGAGGACGATCAGGCGCGTCTCGATCGGCTCAAGTACGTGTTGAAGGAAGGCTTGTTCGAGGTCGACAGCGACGTGACCGACGGGCAGACGAATGATTTCTTGCGTGACATCTCTGAGCTGAAGAAGAGGCAGAAGAGTGGGATCATGGGAGATAGGAAGAGGAAAGGTAGAGATGAGAGAGGGAGAGAGGAAGGTGAGAGAGGGGAGACTAGGGATGGTGAGCTCAGTAGTGGTGGTGAGTCTAGTGATGTTGATGCTGATAAGGATCTGAAGCGTTTGAAGTCTAACTTCGAGGATCTATGTGATGAGGACAAGATACTTGTGTTCTACAAGAAGCTGTTGATTGAGTGGAAACAGGAGCTTGATGCTGTGGAGAACACTGAGAGGAGAACTGCTAAAGGGAAGAAGAATGTTGCCACTTTTAAGCAGTGTGCTAGGTACCTTACTCCTCTCTTCAACTTATGCAGGAAGAAGGTAACAAACGAAACCTTTTCCTTTTATTACAACAAGTTCTTGTTTGTGCTTGCTGTTTGGGTGTGAAACATGTCGGTAATGAGATCATTCGTAGTCTTGTTGTGTGAACTTATATAAGGTAGCAAATTGTTATGTAAATTATCTATGTTCTAATCGAATATTACAGAACTATGTTGATCAAACTTAATGTTACTTAGTTTGGAAAGGAGCATAAATGCACAAACGAGCGTTCAATTAGTCCAATGCTACATAGACATTTAAGTAGCAAAATCTGTTTCTTTACTTTCTCTATAAGAATGCTCCTTGAATTTGTCATTGAAGCCTCTTTTATCTGCATTTAGTTAACTCTAGAAGATTTGGTGCATAGCAAGTTTGTCCATTTCTGTCTTGTTAGTGTTAGTTTACTATTTTTTATGAGCTCTCATGTACTTAAAAGGTTTCTGTGATGGCTTACAAATTGCAGGGTTTGCCATCTGATATCCGTCAAGCTTTAATGGTGATGGTTAACCACTGCATAAAGCGGGACTACCTCGCTGCAATGGATCACTACATCAAACTAGCCATAGGAAATGCACCGTGGCCCATCGGTGTGACTATGGTTGGTATCCACGAACGTTCTGCGCGAGAGAAGATTCACACCAACAGTGTTGCTCACATCATGAACGACGAGACCACTCGAAAGTATCTCCAGTCTGTTAAAAGATTGATGACATTCTGCCAACGACGTTACCCAACTATGCCTTCTAAAGCCGTTGAGTTCAATAGCTTAGCCAACGGAAGTGATCTACAGTCGTTGCTCGCTGAAGAGAGGCATTTTGGTGGTGATCGTGCACAAGTCTCGGAAGAGAGACTCCGCCTCATGCCTTCTTCTCAGAACGACAGCTAGTGTTACATCTTTGCTGTTATAAATCCTTCTCAGATACTTATGAATGGTTGACTCTGTTATTGTTTTCTTATATAGTATCTTCTCTAGTCCAGTCCATGTGGTAGTTTGTTAAAACCGTGAGAACAATGTTTGAATTTGCATTTTCGAATATGTTTTTGCACCAACAAAAAAAAAAGAGTTGCAATGATAAAAGATCACATAACAAAACATTAATCAGAAGCCAGAAAACAGATCAGCAAATTGTAATCACTGTGTGGTTTTCTTATCATTTCTGTTGTTTTTCCTGAACTCTCTATTCTCTTCAGAGTATTGCTTCTTCATCAAGAGGCTGGACATTGCTGCTCTCGCAGCTTCTGCTGCAGCACTCATCACACTCTCTTCTATTGAAAATTTACCTTGCAGATGCTCCAACAGTTTTGTCCCTCCAGGAATCTGCTCATCTTCAAGGATTGAAGATAGTTCAGTTTCAATGCACGAGATGAGACGAACCCTTGTATAACCAGGATGGTTTGAACCATTAGAGGCGCCTGATACTATCCATAGTGACCTTGTAGATGTGCTAAAAGATATACTTGTTGGGATGAAACTCTCTCCAGGGATTTTAATCACCTAAAAGATATATATTACACAGTTAACTAGTGGTTCATTTTACATGGTTTTGTTAACAAGTGTCGTACCTTTGTAATGGAGAGAGTATGGACTGATAAATCACAGTTTAGCAATACTATTCCTTGAAAGCTGCGTTTTACATTAGTGGAAAGTAATCAAACATCTGATATCTTAAAAGAAACGTACGCATGCTTTAGAAAGAACAGACTTGCCTTTGAATAGCTACTGCTGCAAGAGAAGAATTTGGTAGTGCGCATATGTCGGTAACTGTGACTTGCGTCGGCTCACTTTCATTAGACTCTAAATATTTGACCTTCGATAAGCAAACATCAATTTAAAAAAGAACCGATGGATTTCTCTAACGCATGTCAAAACTAGATAAAAAGAGTTCCAAATGACAAATTGAGAGAAGAATGCAGGATTGAAATGTTTACCATTGGACTAATGTTACATGTGTCCAGAAGAGACCCAGATGTAATATCCCACAGTCGAACCTAAAAGGTTTCAACATCAGTAGAAAGGAGTCTAAACTATACATTAATAGAGACTTTAAAGATCACTTACACTTGAATCTCCACTTCCAGACATGAGGTATCCTTGAGTAAGCTCTAGATTCTGAACAAAGGCTATGCAGGTGACGAACCTATCAAAGGTTTAAGACAAAATGATACATCAGCTGTTAAGTAATCTGCATTTAATTACCTCATTTTAATTTTCTAAACAACACTTGACCACTCTCCAAGAAACCAAACTATATGAAACGAATAGGAATTTGTTGGAATGAGATTACATGTTGTTGCTTTAAAGTCTCACTTACTCTGTATGTCCAAGACAAAAGCTCTGTATTTCATGAGCCCCTTGTAGAGGCTTCTTAGGAAAAACTGTCACCTGTGATGACAAACGTAATCAGTCACTATAAAAGCAATCAGAACAAGAAAGGCACGAGACAGTAATTACTAGTGGACAAGACAAGCTTACCCTGATCTTAAAGTCCCGATCTGCACTAAGAATATATCGACCATCTGTGGAAAACTCCTATGAACAAGAACAGATAAGAATGAGTGAGAAAATAAAGTAAAACTTGAGCTTATTGAAAGAACAAGACCCTCCTTGACAAAACTTGATCTTACCAGGCTAGTAATAATACTACAATAATGGCCAAACAATGGCACACCCTTCTTGCTAGGTAAAATTTGACCCTCATTGATCCCATCCAGCTGGACCACCCAAACAACACCAAACTTGTCCGCATAGCAAACATATGAATCATCGCTGCATATAGCAACCGCGGTAACTCTCTTTTCAGAAGATCTGTCAATATATAAGATTATGCAATTTGAAGGTTGATTTTAGTTAGAGAACATAGAAGCACAATTGTTAGAGCCAGGCTAATCTATAATAATAGTTACTAAACTTACATGGTGGTAAGGCAATGCCAAGAGTCAGCAGACCAAATCTTAACGAGCTTGTCATCTCCTGCAGATGCAAAAAGCTTCCCATTTGCACCATATCTAATACATCTAATGGAATCTTTATGAGAAGGCCCCTCAGATTCATCCACCAAACTAACTGGACGATTCTCTCTGGATTTAAAAAAAAACAAACATTTAGTGAGATAACCAAAACATTGCTGATATTCAAATTTTAAATCATTTAAATCTAAAGATATTAGATTGGTGATTCTAGTTCATCGGAATTTGAAGTAATCAGTGAGCTTACATAAGATCGAATACACGAAGATCCGATCCGACAGTGACAGCAACAGACTTCTGAAATGGATGAACGGATATCAATGCAGGAGCAACCTCGAGTTTGGTCTGCTTTTCTCCATCTTCGATATGAGATTCTTCTTCCATTGTTACACACACGGTAGAAAGTGACGTTAGGGTTTAAGCAGTCTGTTATAAAATGACGTTAGGGGTATTTAAGATTCAGTCAATGGGCCACTCGTATCGGCCCATTGCAATATTAGCAAGATGAAATTTCTCTCTTTTTTTTATCTTGAAGCACTAGAGGTTGTACAATGGGATATTAGGCTAAGATTCTGATATCTAATCTTCTAAAATTGAAGTACAATTAATATTTAACCCTAATTTTTCCTTAATATTTACCATTGAATGCCACTGATATTAAACACAGTTTTGACTTAAAATTAAACCAAGACATCCGATTACAACTTAAATTAAACCGAGACAAAAGCAATACTAAACCACTTGATCCTTTGATGCTTATATAAATGTCTTTGTAACTTGCAAAATTTTTAATGGGCTTTGATTTAACCTTTACGTCTTTATAAAACGAAAATGCCCACTTCAAATCATCAAATTTGCCTTTGTAAATATAATTTAAACAAATCAGTATTTTGTTGTCAATGTTTTTTGGTTTAATCTTCCATTAGTTTTAATTTTTGCTGTCTAAAAATTTCACACCCTTTTAAAAAGATCAATAAAATGTATTTTTAAATAATAATTTAACACACAAAATTTATAGTATAATTTAATAAAACACAAATAATCTAAACAAAATACTCTAATATTTTACACTTATTTGTTTAATTTACAAGTAAAATAAAAAAATACAATAGAAGAAGAACTCAAAGTTTAAATACGGACACTAACCAAAAAGAACAAGATACACCTATATCAGAATTCAATAACTTATCTATCTTATTAAAATGGAAGTACAATTTATAATTAATCCTAAGATTTGCAAAATATTTACAATTTAATGCCACTGAAGTAATTAATAAACCTAATTTTAAAGATTTTGTTTTTTTCTAATTTAATACATAATTTCCTAAATTTATTCCACAACAAATTCATGATAAATCTTAAATTTAATGC
>NW_026617754.1:0-15520 GCF_000801105.2 Raphanus sativus
GTAGTGGTGGTCACATTATGTTGTTTCAGTTCCGGTTCAGTTATTTGGTTTACTAATCTGGTTTATCCCGGTTCAGATTATGTATGAAGAAGCGAGCCAAGTGGCGAATGATGCAGTGAGCAGCATAAGAACGATTGCATCTTTCTGCGCTGAGGACAAGGTGATGGATTTATACCAACAGAAATGTGACGGACCAAAGAAGCAAGGTGTCCGGTTAGGTCTCATCAGCGGTGCCGGTTTCGGTTCCTCTTTCTTTATTCTCTATTGCACCAATGCTTTGTGTTTCTTCATCGGTGCCTTGTTGGTTCAACAAGGTAGAGCCACATTCGGTGAAGTCTTCAAGGTAAGACCAAAACATAATTCCCGGTTTAACTAATATCCGGTTTGGTTTACTGATCTTAAGTTTGTAATTTGCACAGGTTTTCTTTGCACTGACGATCACAGCAATTGGAGTTTCTCAAACGAGCGCTTTGGCACCTGATTCAAACAAGGCTAAGGACTCTGCGGCGTCGATTTTTGATATTCTTGATAGTAAACCGAAGATCGATTCCAGCTCTGATGAAGGTACAACGTTACAAAACGTTAAGGGGGATATTGAATTCCGACATGTTAGTTTCCGGTACCCGATGCGACCGGACGTTCAGATTTTCCGGGACTTGTGTTTGAATATACCTTCCGGCAAGGTAAGTTAAAACAGAGACTTCTTTTTTGTCTTAACCGGTTCACCGGTTTAATATTTGTTTTTTTTTCAGACTGTTGCGCTTGTTGGAGAGAGCGGGAGCGGGAAATCAACGGTAATAAGCATGATCGAGAGGTTTTACAATCCGGACTCAGGCATGATTCTGATCGATCAGGTGGAGATTCAGACATTGAAACTGAGCTGGTTAAGACAACAGATGGGTTTGGTTAGTCAAGAACCGGTTCTGTTCAACGAGACGATCAGATCGAACATAGCTTACGGTAAAACCGGCGGAGCCACAGAGGAAGAGATCATCTCAGCCGCACAAGCCGCGAACGCGCATAACTTCATCAGCTCGTTGCCTCAAGGCTACGAAACGTCGGTTGGAGAACGCGGCGTTCAGCTATCAGGCGGTCAGAAGCAGAGGATAGCGATCGCGCGGGCCATCTTGAAAGATCCCAAGATTCTGCTGCTCGACGAAGCGACGAGCGCGCTGGACGCGGAGTCTGAGCGCGTGGTGCAAGACGCGCTAGACCGTGTTATGGTGAACAGGACGACTGTGGTTGTGGCGCATAGGCTGACGACGATCAAGAACGCAGACGTGATCGCGGTAGTGAAGAATGGTGTCATTGCGGAGAAGGGAAGGCATGAGACGCTGATGAAGATTTCAGGTGGTGCTTATGCTTCTCTTGTTACTCTCCACATGACTTCAAGTTAATAGTCATTTTTTTTTTCTTTTTGAACTTGATGAATTTTGGGAATATTATTCGTTATTTTTCCTTCTGTTTAATAACTCATAAGTATTGAGATAAACAGATATATACTTGGAGCTTCAGACTTGTACCACGTTTATGTTACTTTCATTTGAAAGTCGCTTACATCTATGACTGATCTGCATTTGTAATTGCATCGACTAATTGTAAACTTATTCAGTCGCAGGTTATTTGGGTTCCAAATGTAAAAGAAACTTAGAAATTGGGTAAAATTTGGAAATATATGATACCTACGGCATACACTGCAACAAGAACAATCTTCAATAAGCACACCACAGAGGCAAATGTTATGTTCTGATCAAAGAATAGTAACTTCTTACGGAAGTGAACACAGAACAGTATATTTAGAGAAATGGAAGAGAACAATGAAAGAGTCTCAGTAAACTTCAGCAGCGAAGTTGGTAGTGGGAAGTCTCTGTCTCTTTTCAATGTAAGCCATAGGGAACCAACCAGCTTTGCCTTTGCATTCTCCTTCTGCCCAACCACTTTCGCTCACCTGTGAGAATAATAAAAGACCAACACAAAGAGTTTGAATTTCATGCTCTAGTTATCAGAAAGAGTATAGTTCCTTGCTCTTAGTGGTAATCGTATGAACCTTTCTGACAACGACGTAGTCTCCTTTGTACAAGTCTAGTTCTTTCTCCGAAGCAGCGGAAAATGGATGAACCACCTGTCAAGAAAACAGATATGTTGTTTCTCTGACACAATGCGGTGATGTTGTTTTTCATATTTCGCAAGACAACTTACTTCAGCTAGAAAGTAGGATGTTTTCTCTGAGCTGTTCTCTGTTGGAATCGCAGGAGGAGCAGATTCTTTGTGTTGTTTCTCGGTTACCATCTAAGAAACACAAAACAATGTGAGTTTTTTTTCTTTTACGAGACTCAGATATGAAAAAAGATTCATCCATGACTAACCTCTGCTTCAATGTCACTGAGAACAGCAGCTATTCTTAGATGATAATTCTTTTCCCCTTCGACCTTAAGCAGAACAAGCGCCACATTGTTAACAAACAGTAATCAGGTAGAACACGGATAACCGTAAGTGTATTATGTGTAAAAAAAACATATACCATAGCCACAAGCCTCTGGAAAGTAAGTCTATGTTGCTGAGATTCAACAGCAGCCAACGCAGCAGTGGCTTCTTTACCTAAGACCGCCATGTTAGCTTTAAGCTCTTGCATCTTGGCTTCCGCTAGTTGAAGCTTTGCCACGTTTTCTGGAATGGGAGCTTCTCTTACACGCACTTGCCTTCTAGATACTTCCGCTGCCTGTTTTGCTTCTTAAAATTTTAAACTCACTTTTACAATACAGCCAAACACAATCATAGATTTTAAAGAAGGGTTACATGAGTCTCAGCTTCTTGTCTCATGCGGCTGTAACGTTGAGCTAAATGACGAGCATCTTCAAGAGGAGAACCGACAACCATAGCTCTCAGAGGATCCAAAACCTTAAAAGAGAGAAGTTTCCGTACGTTACCTTCTAGATTTAGTATACAAAGATCAAAACAGATAAAATACCTGAGAGGACAAAAGCTTGTTAAAGTCTTCTTGTTCTTTCTCAACATGTTTCCTAGCATCACCGTATATAGCTGCAGCCTTGGCTAGAATATTCTCATCGATGTTCTGACTGTTTTCTGTTCCATATTTACAACAGTCTTCAGCCAACTTGGTTCCTGACATGTTTAAGATTACATTTAGTTTTTTTTTTTTTGAAAACACCCTCAAAAATGTAGTCACAATCAAAGCCAAGGCCTAACAACAAACACTTCTAAAAAGTACCTGCTTCAATGTGTCTAAGCCCAATGGAAGTAAATGTCTCAGCTGCTTTAATAACCTCTCTCTGGAACTCCTGTAAGCGACAATACTCTTGAAGATCAAACAAACAATCAGAGCTCATAATAACAAAGCAAGAACAAGAAAGTCAAAATTAAACCTTAGCAGAACGAGTAGAGCGGTAAAGCTTCTCGAGCTGATGATGCCTTTGCATTTCGAGCTCATCAATCACCATTACGTCTGAGCTTTCGTAGCCTGTCCCACTGAATTGCTTTATCACAGCCTACGTTACCCCCAATCACCCACGCACACACACACACAAATCATCACCAATGTTGTGTAATAAGCAAAAACAAGTTTCTATAATACCAACACCTAAGCAGATTTTCTCCAAATTAGGAGATTCCGACATCGTATTAAACTCGAGATTCGGTGAATCAGTAGGATGGATGTTATTACCAGTTGTTGCTTAGCGACTTGGTCTCTGAGCTTACTCGCTTGTCTTCTAAACGCATCCATTTGTCACTTCTCCTGAGAATATACGAAAGAATAGGGTTTCGAGCGAGAGACAGAGAGTGTGTAGGAAGTCTCACTTCGATCGGACCAGTTTAGAAACTGACAAAACAGATCAGATCTGATTCAGAGATGGTAGAAATGTATGTTCTACTTCGTCACTAAATCTCTAATCCACGCTCACAGAGCCTGGTTGGGTCGGGTCGGATAAAAGGTCCGCGAGAATGGTTACATTGAATTTAACATCTGAAATTGAACCGAACGAGACGGTTTAGTCCGGTTAAAATGATTGTTCGCGAGTCACTATTAGGCCTTATCATTAATTTATCTAAGCTCGTTTGCATAAATAATTTCAATTTTTATAGGTGTTAACGAAATATATGACATGGCCAGCTCACAACCACTTGTCTATTGTCCCCACTCCCCCTAAATCATTTATGTCATAACAATATACTTACCTAGTAATGATCTGAAAAGACAACCTATGTTTCTCTATTTTCTAGTTAGCATTGTTTTTTTTTTCAATATGTACCGACATTTACCAACTGCATTTTCAGTGAGATCATGTTTTTTTTTCACAAAAAAGGTTAAACCCGAACCACTAATGGAACCAAACCTAATCTCCGGGTGGGAGGTGCAACCCACAGATAGATCCTCCAGTGAGATCATGTTCCTGAGATAAATTAATTTTGGCTCCACCTAATTGTTGTTGTTTTCTATTAAAAAAAAAGGGAAAATCGCATAAAAAACCCTCAAAGTGTCACTTACTAACACTTTAAACCTTGAAGTTTTTTCACTAACATTTTTAACCTTCAAAGTGACATTTGTATCATAAAAAACCTTCAAATCAAAAAATTGACCGGTTCAGCAGGTAATTTTATAAAAATAATTATTTAATTAATAAAATAAACAAAATAAATAAATAAAAATCCAAAAAATAAATAAAAATCGAAAAATTCTAATAAAATTTAGAAAAATGGAAAAAATCAAAAAAAATAAATTAAAATTTTAGAAAATTAAATAAATATATTAAAAATTAAATTATTTTCTAAAAATATTAATAAAAATAACTAAAAAGTTAATAATAAATAAGATTAAATTTAAATAGAGAAGAACTAAATAAAAAGTTCACAATTTTTTTTAAAAAATGGAAAATATAAAATTCAAAATCACTAGTGACGATGATGGTTTCTCACATAACCATTAACAATGACGATAATTGCCATATCTCCAACGATAGTTTCCAACATCATCTTGAAAATGACAAAACAAAATCTTTTTCAAACTTTTGAATTTTCATTTTTTTGAAATATATGAATTTTTATTTTTCTGTTTTTTTAATTTGATCACATTTAGTTTTGAATTTTAATTTTCTAAATTTTAATTAATTTTCTGATTTTTCTAATTTTTTCTAATTTTTTGATTTTATTAATTAATATATAATTACATAAGAATCAAAAAAGTTAGAAAAAAATCCGAAATTAATTATTATTTAGAAAATTAAAATTCAAAAATAAATGAGATCAAACTAAAAACAGAAAATAAAAAAATTCATATATTTCAAAAAAATGAAAATTCAAAAGTTTGAAAAATATTTTTTTGTCATTTTAAGATGATGTTGGAAACTATCATTGGAGATATGACAATTATCGTCATTGTTAATGGTTATGTGAGAAACCATCATCGTCACTTGTGAATTTTGAATTTTGAGTTTTATATTTTCCATTTTAAAAAAAAACTTTGAACTTTTTATTTAGTTCTTTTCTATTTAAATTTAATCTTATTTATTATTAATTTTTAGTTATTTTTATTAATATTTTAGAAAATAATTTAATTTTTAATATATTTATTTAATTTTCTAAATTTTTTTTTTTGATTTCTTTTTTTTTTGTAAATTTATTAAAATTTTCGATTTTTTTTATTTTTGGATTTTATTTATTTATTTTGTTTTATTTTATTAATTAAATAATTATTTTTGAAAAATTACTTGCTGAACCGGTCAATTTTTTTATTTGGAGGTTTTTTATGATACAAATGTCACTTTGAAGGTTAAAAGTGTTAGTGAAAAAACTTCAAGGTTTAAAGTGCTAGTAAGTGACACTTTAAGGGTTTTTTTTATGCGATTTTCCCTTTAAAAAAATCATTGCAACAGAGGTAATGTTATCGGAACAGAGCCTCAATTTGTGTAAGTCGTCTTTATATAGTGGTATAAAACTTAGCATCTAAAACCGACGTTTACACCTTTGGCTTGGGCTATCTGATCCGGAAGGACATCTGTCTTAGTTTTTAGTTATTGCAATGTTTACAAAAAATCTCTTAACAATTGTGTTTTCATTGGTTACATCAATTGAAATGACTTGAGATCTGAAAAACGGACCAAACACGGGTAACAAATGAAACAAACGCGGAAACAAATTAATAAAAAACAAAAACAGTAATGAGTGTGATTTGGCAGTAAATGTATATAAGTAAAATCACACAGAACTTTCCCACTTCTACCATTTTGAGTTTCGAAACTTTACGGCTCCCAACTTGTACATTTACCGCGAGAGAGAGAGAGAAAAGGGAAGAGACAAGCCAGGATCCGCCATACCTGTACAGATCCCCACCATCCAAAAGGAAACCCTAATCATGCCTCCAGGTGCTAAGAAAAGGAAAGCTGCAAAGAAAAAGCAGCAACAACAACAAGAAGCATCTTCTACTCAAACCAATCTCATACCCACCAATCATGGTGAAGTTATCATCCCACTACTTAGTACCTACCCTTCTCTTTTGCTTTTTTATTATTGTCTATCTGTTTGTCTCTCTGTATCTCAATTATTCAATCTCTACTACACGTTTAGGCAACCTTTCTTGTTTGTCGAGGATGAGTCTCTTCTCTATATATATATATAGATCCTTCAAAGTTTGGATTTTTATTGCTGTGCTCACTGATCCAACCAAATGGGTATCTACTTTTATTCAGTTTCTTATAGTTTTCTATGTCAGATTCATGATTATTATTGAAAGTTTGTATCTTTTTGCTCATTTATGTGGATCTCTGATGGTTCTTGATTTGGTTTGGAACAGTCACTAAGTCCTTCTTTGTTCTGTAATTTTATTATTGTTTTGCCTACTCTGAAACTGATTTGATTTGTTAAACCGGTGTTTTAGATTCGAGCGAAGAAGATTCTGTCAGAAGTACCGACAAGGACTCTGATGAGCGGATAGAGATCGCTGATTCAAGCCGTGATCATGACAAGAACTCTACCAGCAGCAGTAGTAGCAGCAGCAGCTCGGATGATGAATCTAGTGAAGTTAAGAAGAAGAAGAAGAAGGAGAGTGGTGAATCTGTCTCTGAAGCAATCACTGCTAATGTGATCGTAGAGAGTATCGGTTTGATGGATTCAGCTACTCCTAGTGATCCAAACACCGAAAAAGTGATTGAAATCGCGACTGTTGGTACAGTGGTCTCAGCCGAGAATGAGGAGAGTTCTTTGCCTAAACCAAACGAGATCACTGCTGAGGTTTCTCTTGCCTCTGATGAGGTTAAGCAGGCGTCTTCAAGTGCAACCACCGCTGTTAAAAAAGAAACTGAGGGAAAAGCTTCGTCTCTTGCTCCTGAAGTCAGCAAGGAGTCTGACGCTACTACCAGTTCTCATGAAGAAGAGGTGATCCTTTATTGTGTTAATCTATTTGATTTGGTTCACATTTTTATTGTGTTGCTTATGTTACCAAAAAAATAATAAAGACTATACTCAATATTCTCTCAGGGTTCCGTGGGACCAACACATGGAGTTGCGGAAAGAACCTCATGGTTAAGTTGTTGCGGCTTGTTTGATGTGGTCACAGGATCCAGTAGATAAACTCAGGTAACTTTGAGCGTGTAGCTCTATATAACATCAATAGCATTGTCAATTGAGCTGTGGGTGTAAACAGAAGTATCATGAGTTTGTTGACACTCTTGTTTCAAATCGCAGAAACAGAGTTTTCTTCATGAACTTAGAAGCTACAGAAGTGTTATCACAGCTAAGGATTCTCGGTTTTCTTATATCAAGGTTACCTGTGAAAATTCACAAACACACACATTGTCTTACTTCTAGTAGTCTTCAAGGCAGGCTTGTCTGTAGTTTTTCTGCTCTTTTATAAGTCCTTACAGGTTCTCTTCCCTTTTGCTCTGTACGATTCCTTGTCTGTTGTCGTTTTTTCTGTTCTCTCAGGTTGTGAGACTGTTGTTGGCCAATTAATGTATTGATTATTTCTCTAGGGATGAGCTAATACTATATTTTAATCTAACATTAGCGTTTCATAAGAAGTGTGTAAAGATTTCTGTAAAGCAAATACCAGACTCCAGAAGAAGATAAAAAAACTCTGGTCCAAGAACACTAAAGATTCAGAATGATCAAAATGTTGTTATTTCTGTTCATACATGAATGCCTCTAACAGGGCCAGAGACTTCCATATTCATATTCTTCTTATGAGCAAACTGAAAAGTTTCATAATCCTCAAAAAGAAAAAGATACAGAGCACAACAACCGGTTCAGTATAAATGGTTCTTAGACCGGTTCAATTGGATTAGTTCGTTGCCGGTTAAGATGAAATAATCAAATTAAATACTTTGCGCTGACCAATAATCCTAAAAGACATTTTGGTAGAAGACATGACCTCTGTGTTCCCCCGTTGTTTGGTCTCATCTTCTACTTCTTCTTCGGCGTCTATCTCTCTTCCCAACCGTCCTCCACTAAGGTTAGTTCCGTCTTGCTCTTATTAGTCCGAAAGTTTGAGAATTTTTGAAAGGTTTCTTGATTATGCATCAAAAGGTACGCCGTGCTTGGTGCTGGTTTTGCTGGAATCTCTGTTGCGTGGCACCTTCTTAAGGTACTTACATCTCATATCTCTCTAGTCTTGGTCCAAATTTAACATCTTTTTTGGCCAAATGTTTTTGTTCTTGGGCAGGACTGTCCAAAGGAGGTGAGTTTAAGTGTAGATGTATATGATGAGGTTGGCATAGGAGGTGGTGCTTCTGGAGTTTCTGGAGGGCTCCTCCACCCTTATTCTCCTAAAGGTAAAATTAAAAGTTTTCCGCCTTTTAGAATTTAGTGACAGTCTACTCTGATTCAACAGCAAAGAGTTTTTTTTTTTTTTTTGAGTCGGTTAAAAGTTTAGTTTCATAAAAGACTCTTTTACACTTTAGGCAAGCTTCTTTGGCATGGTGCTGAGTGTTGGAGAGAGTGTTTAGAGCTCTTAAGTGTTGCCGAGACAGCAGCAGCTTCTTCTTCTTCTGATGCTGTGGAGAAGGGAGATTGTAACCAGGGTTTTGGAAATTTTATGGTTCGAAGAAGGTACAGTCTCACTAATTCATCAAACTTTGTACTTCGGATCATTCTGTTGTTGACTCTTAAAACTGACCAACTTCATCTTGCTGCAGGGGAATCTTGAGACCAGCAACAAATGCCAAGACTTTGAGTTTAATGACTGATGTAAGCTCTCTTTGGCTCAGATACACATTGATATTTTAACTGAAACCCGTTAGTTTTACTGTTTTTTTCTTATGTGTGCTATTAGAATGCTCGAAACTGCCTTGCCGGTTGTGTAGTTGAGACTATTGACAAAGATGCTGCCCAAAACCTTGTCCCCAATCTATGCTTGCCTTTGAACTCCGCCTTCTATCTCCCAGGAGCTATGAATGTTAATCCGCAGCGCTATCTCCAGGTTTGGATAGACATAACAAATACACTTCATGAGTTTATCTGTTTTTATGTTTACTGAGTCTTTTTCTCTCTCGTAGGCACTCTTTCAAGCATGCAAAAACTCAGCAAGGGAATCACTTGGAAGGACAAACATAACTTTGGTGAAGAGATCTATAGATGATGTGCTTGAACTTGAAGGTGAATTATTTTTTCTTAGGTTCTTATGCTCTTACTATTTGAAACAAGATTCTTATATCTTTAGCCATAAGCTGTATGAAAACATCCTAGTAGAGTATCTATGTTTCTAGTCCTTGAATGCCCACACAGTTAGAGAGTTGGTATGAACAGCTTTTGGGTTGTATCTGTAGGAGAATATGATGCTGTTGTAATATGTCTTGGATCCAAGCTAAACTTTCTTCCTCGGCTCACTGGAAAGCTCCCCTTAAGGACATGCCGTGGTGTCATTACTCATCTGCAGTTACACGAAAGTGTCAGGGGAAGTTACCCGGAAGGTGGACCTTCGATATTGTCAGATGCATGGCTCGCGGTTCAGGGACCACGTGACATACACATGGGATCCACATGGGAATGGCAGTCGAGAAACTATTCACCTGATGTCTCAGATGATGAAGCTTCAAAAGCTCTGGCCGAGCTGCTTCCAAAGGCGAGTGCAGTTTATCCAGACATAGACAAGTGGGAGTTTGCAGGAGCAAGGGCGGGTTTGAGAGCAATGCCACCTGTTACAAGCCATGGTTCACTACCGCTCTTGGGATGTATAGACCAGCTCATAGGTGCGACAGAAGGTGGATCTTGCAAGTTTTGGGTGTTTGGAGGGCTTGGATCAAGAGGACTACTCTATCATGGTTGGCTTGGGAAACTTATTGCTAAATCTGTTTTATGTTGTAATGAAGAACTATTACCTTCTGAACTCACTTCTTGGAAGATGAATAATAGAGTGAAAAGTTGAAACAAGTTCTGAATCATTTTCTTTCTATTAAAGTCATTAAACCAAAGAGCATAAGGCGTTTTGTAGCCAAGGTGAGGAGTTACAACTAATCAGATTCCAACTAACAATCAAGTTCACTTTGAAGCTCTAACAAAGCTTGAGAAAGCTGAGGAGTCATCTTGCAGAAGAAGTTGTGGGTTTCCTTGTTCAACAAGGCTTCCGCGATCAAGAACTAGGATACTGTCCAAATCAAGAACCGTCGAGATGCGGTGAGCAATGGTAATGACGGTTACGCCTTTGCACTCACTGGAGATGGCGTTGTGCAGTAGGGAAGCTGTGTAAACATCGATGTTGGCGGTGCATTCGTCAAGACATAGGATCTTAGATGACTTGAGCAGAGCACGTGCAAGGCAGAGAAGCTGTCTCTGCCCAACAGAGAAAGAATCCTTCACATTGGATTCTAACCCTCCTGCACTCTCTACCTCTGCTTTAACTTTACACTTCTCTAAAACCTCCCAGATTCTCCAGTCCTCACTCATCCCAAGAGGATCAAGGTTCTCCCTAAAAGAACCCAGCAACTTCTGTTAGTAAACTGTAACCAAGAACCTGATTGTTGAGTAAAAGCCCTCACCTCAATGATCCTTGAAACAGAAAAGGGCTTTGAGGAACAACAGCGAGGCGAGTACGAAGCTCTCTTACTGGAAGATGGTTTATGTTAACTCCATCAACCATTATCTCCCCACTACAAACAGGGTTAAGCCGGAGAAGTGCATTCAATATGGAAGATTTTCCAGCACCAGTTCTTCCAATAACTCCCACCTGATAACAACATTGTTCTTTCATGACACAACAAAACTCAAGTCTGCTTACAGACAATAGACATGTATCTATTTACCTGCATGCCTCCTTGGATTCTAAAAGAAATGTGGTTGAGTGCAGGAGGCAGAGTTGAGTTGTACCTCATTGTCACATTATGAAACTCAACCAATCCTTGAACTGGCCACTTACCGTTCAAAGATTGCTGACCGGAAACTTCTTCTTGTGGCACATCCATGTACTATTATTACACACAAGAGAGAATGGTTCATGTATTGGTAACACTAATATAATGCAACTAATCAGAATCATTACCTGGAGAACCCTTTCAACAGAAACCATTTCCTTTTTTGTTTCAGTAAAACTTGTTAAGAAACTTCCTAACAGAGAAACAAGTGGAGCTGCATAGGAGAGTGCCAATCCCACCTGTGAATTCAATTTATATATTTATATGCTTTCACTTTGCTATAAAAATTTATGTAAACTAAAGTTCCTCACCAGTCCAGGTGTACCAAAGCTGATTGGAAAGCTTCCCTGGGAGCCGATAACAGCCATTACAGCCACAAATAAAACAATCATTGCTCCTAAGAGCTGCACCATTTTATAAACTTAACACGAGTACAATGATGATCTTAAACTCAAAAAAGAAAGCTAGAGAAGCAGATTTTCTTTAAGTGTACCTGAAGACGCAAGGAGAGCCACAAGCTTGCAATGATCTCTGAGTAAGAAGTCCGCTGGTATAATGTCAAGTGCTCAATAAATCTAGCTACGAAATGCTCCTGTTACACATGGGAAATGAATCAATCATAACAACAGCAACTCCTCTTGAAGCAGAAATAAAAAGCTTACCTCTGAGTTAAAAGCCCTTATAGTTGAGGATCCATCAAGTGTCTCGGTGAAAGATGCATAGATTGGTGATCTTGAAACACTGTCCAACCTTCGTAGCTCCCTTGATGTTGACCTGTAGAAGACCTGAAATTTTTTTTACATTTTAGTAAAAAAAAAACTATCAACTTTTCTCTTTAAAAAAAAAAACAAATAATGAAGCAAAAGTACCTGAAGCTTGCTGTATATATACCAAAATGGCAGAAGCAGAAGCAGGAACAGAACCTATATGCATATAACATTACTAATGTTAACAACTCCTTTCCAACAAAGACAGATGAATATATCACTTTTGAGGTTGTGAAGAAACCTGAACATAAGACAACACTAGAACAATCCCTAACAAGCCAACAAAATTTGCTAGAAGAATGTTGAGGATGAACGGGAGAGAGTCATCGATTGTATATAGATCAGAGGAGAACCTGAAGATATGAACCAAAGAAAAAACGAGGTTAAGATTAAGAACAATATATATACACAAACCAAAGAGTTTTCTCTTGTGTCTAACCTGTTGAGTATTCTTCCACTTGGTGTCTGATCAAAGAACTGTATAGGTGCATTTATAAGCTTACAGATTAATGCACTATGAACACGTACTGCTGCTTTTAGTCCTCCATATGCAAACGAGAATGCTCTCACCAAGGTTAGTATTGAGTTAATGATGCAAAAGATACAAAGAACCATCTGCAAGATTAGTAGTAACTTTAAAACTCAAATAAACGCAGAGAAACAGAGTTACTAATTTTTTGTTTTGTTTGACAAATACCAGATAGAACGAGGTTGAGTGATGTGTGACTTCTCTTGCAGTCTTATCAACCCAATAAGATAACCACAAATCATTACCATTACGGGAAGCTTGCATCAGAACCGCTGAAACCAATATCACAATCGTAATGAACCAACCAGAAAACACAGCATAGCTCCTGCAAGAACAGATTAACAGTTTTACTTACCTGATATACAAGCAATCAAAATGAACATGGTTAAAGACAAATTGTTTTACCTATAAACCGCTACTTCAACTCGGCCTTCTTTTCTCTCTTCCACTTTGACAGTATCTGCAGCTTCGCTACTAACTTCATCTACATCATCTTTCTTGATAGAATAAAATTCTTTTCTTTTGTTGGTCAAGTGCTTTGAGGATGACATATCAAACTCATTGGATGATGACAGTGATGGGAAGATGGATTTAGGCATGTCGGTAACAGTTCCAAACCATTTCACTTCTCCTTTGTCCATCACAACAACCATATCTGCACAAGATATCGCCTGTAGTAACAGAAAGAGCTCCACTGTATAAGAAGACATTATAATAAAACAACATACACGGAATCTTGATAACTTTTCATTGTAAGAGAGAGTTGGAAATTTACCTGGACGCTGTGAGTGCACATAATGCGAGTCTTTTTGTTCAACAGAGGACCCAAAAGTGCCTTTTGCAAGATACAACAGCCCACTTGTGAATCAACTGCACTTAGTACATCATCAAGCAGATACAAGTCTGAACCATGATAAACAGCTCTGTTGATTATGCAAAAAAAAAAAAAATCATTAGAAACACAACACTCAATATGTGGATGGTGAAAGAGGAGATGAGAGAAAGTAAAAACCTGGCCAAAGCAAGCCGAGCTCTCTGTCCTCCAGATAAGTTTAATCCTTTATCGCCTATAAATGCCATGTCACCTCCCACCATAAGTGAAATATCCACATCTAGTGCGCAAGCACTGAGTGTGTCCAGATACCTAGATCAACAATTTTACAAGAAGATAAAATACACCAGCAAGTAGCTTTGTGATCTATGTAAAACTCAACCAATGCAATTACTTAAACCTTTTGGAGTCAAAAGTCTTCCCAAACAATATGTTTTCACGTACAGTTCCAGATAATATCCATGGGACCTAGCAGTTGAATGAGATTTAACGTAAACAAAAAGAATCATACAAAGGGTTTGATCAGTTTACAAACCTGTGGAACGTATGCAACAGACCCATTTAGTAGTATTGATCCATGAACACACTGCATTTCTCCTAGTAGTGAATTCAACAATGATGTTTTACCTGAACCAACCTGAAAATGAAAAGCAGTTCCAAACATGAACACACATAAGAGACACCTAAAGAGAGGTGAGGAAGATTTCTATACCTCGCCGATGATTGCAACAAATGATCCCTTTGGCACTCTCAGGTTTACATGTTTTATTGTCAAGCTACGTTCCTCTTCAACGTTACTTGACCAACTACAAGATGCATCTTCTACAAACACAGCCAAGTCTTCAGAGATCAAGCCAGAATCTGTCGATGAATCTTTATTATGTTCCAAACAGCGCAGAAACTTGCCCACACGCCTGGTTGATATAAAGGCCTTGTGACAAGGTAATAAAAAAAATCTATTAACTAAAATGGTAGATAAAAAGTGCAACTATGAGGATCCAACAAGGTTGAAAGATGAGCTTACATCAATCAGGCCATTGATGACCCATGGAAACGAGTTTAATGGAGAGATTAAACTATTAAACAGAGCAAGACAAGTAAAAACCTGACCAAAAAAAAAAGCAATTCAAGTATCAGATTACCATGTCAAGTCTGTCTACTTATATATATTCAAAACACTACCGTTGCTGCATCAAGCTGATGACCCATTAGTGCAAAGAGACCAAACGTGCAAAGAGAAAACAGAGTTGGTGTCGTTGCCCAAAAGAAAACACACCAAGCGTCCAAATACTTCCTCGTCTGAAAAAGCCAAACAAAGACTAAACTTCTAATACAAATCACATAGCAGAAAATAGAAAAACTTATGTTCAATAGAGATTTGAAAACGAAACCGCTAAGTGAGTCACTTCGGTGGCTCTGGTCTCTTTCAACCAATCAGCAAACCAGTTATCCCATCCATACATTTTCAGTGTCCTGATGTTTGTTAGAAGCTCTCCTGTCTTTCTAATCCTGATAGATATCAAAACCATCACATGATTGATTACACTTAAGAAACCTACAGGTGACAGAACTAAACGTTAAGACATCATACCTCTCATCTTTTAGTTTCATCATTTTCTCAGTTGCAGACGCAATCAACACAGATATCCATTTATTCACTGAACAAAGAGTATATGAGAAAGAGTACACTCCAGATATTAGAAACTGTAATGTAAGATAGTACCTGGTATCAATAAGATGGTGATGGCAAGTCCAGACAGAAAAGCAAACTTGACTTGAGTATACAAAAGATACAAAGCTATTCCAATTTGCAAAGGCAGGCTGAGACATTGAAAGAATGAGCATTGTACTTGTACTCAATAACACATTCATTGTTAACAAGAAGATTGTTACCTCCACATATCATGCAAACTGTTACACAAATTGACAATGCGGTCAGCATCTACCGACATAAATGTTTGTATCTCTCCCTCAGAAAATCCTGACCGGCTCGCTGTGTTCACCCACAAACACTGCATACCAGAGAACCAACATGTTT
>NW_026617755.1:0-15514 GCF_000801105.2 Raphanus sativus
GCTTTGTCACGAGTGTTTCTTTTCATGCTTTGTTTGTGGGCGTATAGAACTTAATCAGTCGATGTTAAATTCAAATTTTCCGTTAACCGTATGGCTGTTAGGACTGTTTATTACGAGAAATTTATCGCATGATTTCCGCTTTTGGGCTATGCGACAGAGTTGCTCGCGTAATGGTCACTCGGCGTTTAAGACAAATCGTGGATTATCGTTTGGCCCTAAGTGATTGGAGCGGCGATCGTTCAGCTGTTTTGTCTTGGCGTGAAGGCTGTGTTCAGCCGTTTAACCAAGGAGTTGGTAAACGATCAGACCGCGATCCTTTCGCATTAAGGTCATATCGGTTTCATGAAGATAGAAAATCGCAGATAGTCAAAGTAGTCTTGTTTCCCGTGGTTTACACGGAAAATGTTTCCGCTTTGATTTCGTTTTTTGGCGAAAGTCTTCGGGTTACTCATGAAGTTTACCGAAGGTTATTTCGTTAATTTTGTAGCTCACCGTCGTGCCATTAGTCTCACGGAAGCGGAAAGAGTATGCAAGGATGCGCGGCGATCGTTTCTCGTTTTCGAGAGATTAGATCGGTTTGCGCGTTCTGCCTAGACAGTCAAGGAACAATAGAACGAACTGGAAAAAAGCCTAAGACTTATCTTGCTAGACATCACCTAGGTTCTAAGTTCCCTAAATTTTACGGCAGTTTACAAGACGTTCCATTCCTTCCTACGAAAATTAAAACCTTGATAAAATTTCTAAGTCGGACGTACCTAGTCTCATTGATTACTCGAGATTGCCTCATGTCCGTTCCTCTTTGTCTTCTACCGTTCATTGTCAAAGGTCCTTCGAAAGTCCGATACTGAATCGAGAATCGATTTTTGATGAAACCTGAAGGATCAGTGCAGAATCGTTGCAGAATCGATGAAGCAAAGGAGGAGAAGTAGGCGAAACTCGAAGAAGGCTAAGGTGGGTAGACAAGTGAGAAACGAATGGCAAGATGTCACTTGAGTGGGGCTTCTTGTTTCGTCAAGCTATGAGCGAACTGGTCAGGTCAAGTAGCTTACGATCTTGTATATTACGAATGACGTTTCGTAAAATATTGTCGAGCTTTTATAACGAGAGTTATTCAACAAAATTTGTCGAGTTAATTTTACGGAAACTTTTTCGTAAAATTAGTTTGGTAGTCGTTAGGTCAATCTTTACGAGGATTGGCCGTGCTTGACGAATGTTGTGACGCCCGAAAACCAGCGCAGTACGGGTGCGCTAGTCGTCCGGCGCCTAGAGGCAGCACGGGGGCTAGCCAACACTTGGATGTCGAGTCTTTCGAAAGATCTCGATCCATGCTGAGGCGAATGGTGTTTAAGATAACCATTACCGTTTTATACGAAGTCTTCCTGTCCGTGACGTCTTATGGGTTCTTCGAATCTTGGAGCAGGAAAAAGGAGTTTGTTTGCGGGATCTCGGAAATCGTAAACACACGGATTCTGGCGACCTGGAGGCCTAGAACTTACGCATGAGACTAGCCGCTCGACGACCCGAGCCAGCACGGGCTAGCCGCCCGGCGACTACGGCCAGCACGAACGCGCTAGCCCGGGCCCACGGCCAGCACGGTCTAGCCGCCCGCGACCACGGCCACACGGCGCTAGCCGCCGCCGCCACGGCCAGCACGGGGCTAGCCGCCCGGCGACCACGGCCAGCACGGGCGCTAGCCGCCCGGCGGCCTGGACCAGCACGGGGCTAGCCGCCGGCGGCCAGGACCAGCACGTGCGCTCGACGAGGGCTTCGATTTTGATATCTTGATCGTTCTCTGGGTCCTCACGGTTGAGAGAACGGGCCTCTTTTGAAGTTCAAGGCGGATTCCTTGTCTTTTGGCCTATCCAAACTTAGATCATTTCTCGTTTCTTCCGTATACTTTCGTATGACAACATAGACTAGCCGTTGATTTCGAGATAACGTTTTGACCCCAACATGAACAATATATAAAGAAGCTGATTGGAAACCACTAATCAGTGGAGAATAACCAGAAGTTGAATAAATCTCATAGGAGTTGTGAGAAGAAGATATCCCACTTTCTATCCAGATGATTCAAGATTAGCCTGTTCGGACATACGCCATTATCTTCATGATTCTTATCAAACCAGGATGAACCACGGTCTAAAGAAGCTTTATTTGGAAACCACTATTCAGTGGAGAATAACCAGAAGTAAATAAATCTCATAGAGTTGTGAGGAAGAAGATATTCCACTTTCTATAATAGATGATATCCAGATTAGCCTGTTCGGACATATGACAATATCTTCATGATTCTTATAAACCAGGATGAACCACGATCTAAGAAGCTTTATTTGGAACGAATAATCAGTGGAGAATAACCAGAAATTGAATAAATCTCATAGTGTTGTGAGCAAGAAGATATCCCACCTTCTATCTAGATGTTCCAGATTAGCCTGTTCGGACATATGGCAATATCTTCATGATTCCTATCAAACCAGATGAACCACGATCTAAGAAGCTTATTTGGAACCAATAATCAGTGAGAATAACCAGGAAGTTGAATAAATCTCTTAGGAGTTGTGAGTAAGAAGATATCCCACTTTCTATACAGATGATTCCAGATAGCCTGTTCGGACATATGCAATATCTTCATGCTTCTTATCAAACCAGGATGAACCAATATATAGAAGCTTGATTGGGAACCACTAATCAGTGAGAATAACCAGGAAGTTGAATAAATCTCATAGGAGTTTGAGAAGAAGATATCCCACTTTCTATCCAGATGATTCCAGATTAGCCTGTTCGGACATATGCCATTATCTTCATGATTCTTATCAAACCAGGATGAACCACGATCTAAGAAGCTTTATTTGGAACCACATAATCAGTGGAGAATAACCAGGAAGTTGAATAAATCTCATACGAGTTGTGAGGAAGAAGATATCCACTTTTTATCCAGATGATTCTAGATTAGCCTGTTCGGACATATTGCAATAGCTTCATGATTCTTATCAAACCAGGATGAACCACGATCTAAGAAGCTTTATTTGGAACCACTAATCAGAGGAGAATAGCCAGGAAGTTGAATAAATCTCATAAGTGTTGTGAGCAACAAGATATCCCACCTTCTATCCGGATGATTACAGATTAGCCTGTTCGGACATAGCATTAATCTTCATGATTCTTATCAAACCAGGATGAACCACGATCTAAGAAGCTTTATTTGGAATCACTAATCAGTGGAGAATAACCAGGAAGTTGAATAAATCTCATAGGAGTTGTGAATAAGAAGATATCCCACTTTCTATCCAGATGATTCCAGATTAGCCTGTTCGGACATATGGCAATATCTTCATGATTATTATCATTACCAAGATGAACCAATATATAAGAATCTGATTGGGAACCACTAATCAGTGGAGAATAACCAGGAAGTTGAATAAATCTCATAGAGTTGTGAGTAAGAAGATATCCCACTTTCTATCCAGATGATTCCAGATTAGCCTGTTCGGACATATGCCATTATCTTCATGATTCTATCAAACCAGGATGAACCACGATCTAAGAAACTTATTTGGAACCACTAATAAGTGTAGAATAACCAGGAAGTTGAATAAATCTCATAGGAGTTGTGAGGAAGAAGATATCCCACTTTCTATCCAGATGATTCCAGATAGCCTGTCGGACATATGGCAATAGCTTCATGATTCTTATCAAACCAGAATGAACACGATCTAAGAAGCTTTATTTTGGAACCACTAATCAGTGGAGAATAACCAGGAAGTTGAATAAATCCATAAGTGTTGTGAGCAACAAGATATCCCACCTTCTATCCAGATGATTACAGATTAGCCTGTTCGGACATATGCCATTATCATCATGATTCTTATCAACCAGGATGAACCACGATCTAAGAAGCTTAATTTGGAACCACTAATCAGTGGGGAATAACCAGGATGTTGAATAAATCTCATAGGAGTTGTGAGTAAGAAGATATCCCACTTTCTATCCAGATGATTCCAGATTAGCCTGTTCGGACATATGGCAATATCTTCATGATTCTTATCAAACCAGGATGAACCAATATATAAGAAGCTTGATTGAAACCACTAATCAGTGGAGAATAACCAGGAAGTTGAATAAATCTCATAGGAGTTGTGAGTAAGAAGATATCCCACTTTCTATCCAGATGATTCCAGATAAGCCTGTTTGAACATATGCCATTATCTTCATGATTCTTATCAAACCAGGATGAACCACGATCTAGGAAGCTTTATTTGGAACCACTATTCAGTGGAGAATAACCAGGAAGTTAAATAAATCTCATAGGAGTTGTGAGTAAGAAGTGTTGAGATGAAGTGTTGAGAAAGGAGGTTAACATGGAAAGAAGAGGAGAAGAATGATCTTGAATTACTATTTGGAAGTTACTATTACAGTAACTTTAGTTACTGTGGTGAAAAGAAGTTACTGAGGTAAATGGAGAAGAGAAGAGGTGAAAAGGATGTCGGATACTCTTAACGAAAAGGAGGTTAAGAGAGGAAGCGTGACCGTTTATAAATCAGGTTGAGACTCGCCATGACAGGCTGGACAAGGCTGAAAGGCAAAGAGCATCTGGTCAAGATGCTAAAGGTATCAAGCATGTGAAGCATATGGTCCAAGTATCAAAAGAGGCGCCTAAAGCAGTCTTGACTCCACATGCTTAGAATATGCTTAGACTTCTTATCCTTGTCGCAAACCCTTGTTAATCACTCCATATATATTGTAAACACTCTCTCATTATTAATCTAAGCAAGTTATGAGTCTCTTTCTCTCTAAGTCTTGAGGTTACTATTAAATCTAGAAATCTATTTCACCAATCTTTGAATCTCTTAGTCTCTTAATCTCTTTCAACCTTTCATAAACACTCAGATTACTAAAAATAATATGGTATCAGAGCCAGGTTGAAGACAATCTGAGTTCGATAAGACTCTTTGATGATTCCGAGTGAAGATCCAAAGAGAGGTTTGTGTTCTTGGTGTGTTCTTGCGGTTACTTGTCAAGCACTTTTACTTTCTTTGGTGATTCCTTAGTGAAGATCCAAGGAAAAGTTAGTGTTCTTAGGTGTGTTTGCGAATAGACTCTAAGATCTTAGGTGTGTTTGAACTCTTTGGTGATTCCTTAGTAAAGATCCAAAGAGAAACTAGTGTTCTTGTGATTGTGTACTTGCGGGTAACTGGAAAGCTTGTTCATTTCTCTTGTGTGTGGAGTTGTGAGTACAAGTCTGGGATTGTTGAGTATTGTTCAGGTGTTTACAAGCTCAAGAAGTGTTAGTTGAAGTCTAAAGTTGTCGGCTTTTAAGATGGAAAGTGGTGGATACAACAATATGAAGGTGGCGGTTTGCTTCAAGGGAAGCAACTACTTGGTGTGGTCTCGGATGGTGAGAACCACAGTGGGATGCAAGGGTCTCCGAAAGCATATCATACCAGGAGATCCCCCAAAGCTTCTGACTCAAGGAAAAGAGGGAGAAGAAACCTCAAGTGATGCGCTTGAGAAGTGGGAACAAGAAGACATGTTGGTGATGTTTGTTCTTCATGTATCTCTTGAACCGGCTATACTAGAAGCATATATCTACTGTGAAACAGCCAAGGAGCTGTGGGATACCCTGAAGAAGGTGTATGGCAACACATCAAACCTGAGCCGAGTGCTTGAGATCAAGCAAGCTATCAATCTGCTTGTACAAGAGGATATGGAGTTTACTAAACACTTGGGGAGGTTCAGATCACTCTCGTCTGAGTTGGAAATGTTGAGGCCGAGTACTCTAGATGCTGATGAGCTTAACAAGAGAAGAGAGCAAGACAAGGTCTTTGGCTTGCTTCTTACTCTGAACCCGGCCTACAATGGATTGATACTGAAGCTACTAAGAGAGGATGATCTGCTAGACCTTGAGGAGGTGTGTTCCCGGATTCAAAAAGGTTCTATTGGGCTATTTGGGAAGAAGGGAGAGATGTCACTAGCTAACCAAGCGGTTCAAGCTGAATCAAGAGATGGTCACCAAGCTAACAAGGCAGTGCAAGGGAAGTATGAGAAGTTCAATGGCAATTGTGATCACACTAGAAGAAGCATTGGCATAAGAAGAGCAGCTGCTGGATACTCCATCCACACTTGAAGCCAGCTAAGTTCATGAAGGACAGAGAAGCAAGGGCTCACATGTCTGATAGTTCAAGTGGAGGATCGAGTGGAGCTGGTACTAGCAAGAGTCAGGAAGTGGCTATGCAGGATGCTGGTGGTGATGGCAAGTCCCTGGTGGCCTATTCTGGTGCTCCTACCATCCGCAGCAACCCTTGTGATGATTACATCAAGAAATCCGACCTTGATGCAATCATAAAACACTTCAAGGATCATGGTAAATTTGGTAATGACTTTGGGTATTCTTTTAGTGCTAGGATGGTAGATAATCCTGTGGAAATGAGTAGCATTGATAGCATGGTTGATAGAATAAGAGATATGCATAATGTTTCTAGTATTGCTAGTCTTGCTAGGACTGATCATACTCATTCTTTCAAGCCATCTAGTATCCTTGCTCTCATTGCTAAGTCTTGTGCATCAAAGCCATTGATAATTGATTCTGGTGCATCTCATCACATGATAAGTTACACTAGGATGATTAAGAACATTCTCCCTCATTCTGGTCATGTTATGATTGCTAATGGTGATAGGATTCCTATTAAAGGAATAGGAAGTCTCAAGCTGTTTGATAAGGAGTCTCAAGCTCCTTATATGTCTGATTTTGCTTCAAATCTTTTATCTGTTAAGAGATGTGCTACTGATTTGCAATGTAATGTTATCTTTAGCCATGATGATGTGAAGTTTCAGGATATTAAAAGCAGCAAGATGATTGGAAAAGGAGTGACCAAGGGACTTGTATTTGCTTGAAGATCTTGCTCCTATTTCAAACTATAGCTGCTCGTTTACTACTTTTTCTGCTTCTGGTTTGAGTAAAAATGCATTGTGGCATGCTAGACTAGGACACCCTCATAATAAGGCTTTAAACTTATGTTGCCAGGTGTTTCTTTTAGGAATAATGATTGTGAGCTTGTATTTTAGGCAAGCATTGTAAAACTGTCTTTCCAAACTCTTCTACTGTTTATGAGAAATGTTTTGATCTTATTCATTCTGATGTTTGGACTGCTCCTTGCTTGTCTAGAGATTGTCATAAGTATTATGTCTCTTATTGATGAAAAATCCAAATACACCTGGCTAACACTTATTCCAACCAAAGATAGGGTGCTTGATGCATTTAAAAACTTTCAAGCTTATGTGACTAACCAATATCATGCCAAGATTAAAATTTTCAGGTCTGATAATGGTGGAGAGTACACTGCAATGCTTTCAAGCAACACCTATCTTCTCATGGAATCTTGCATCAAACGAGTTGTCCATACACCACAACAGAATGGTGTAGCTGAAAGGAAGAATAGACACCTCATGGAGGTGGCAAGGACATTGATGCTTCAGTCTAAAGTGCCTAAGAGGTTTTGAGTGATGATGTGACTACAGCATGCTATCTGATCAACCGAACTCCTACACTAGTCTTGAAAGGGCAGGCTCCATTTGAGGCATTAAACCAATACAAACCTACCTTGGAGCATATGAGAGTGTTTGGATGTTTGTGCTATGTGATGGTGCCTAGTGAAATGAGAAACAAGCTGGAAGCTAGAAGTATGAAGGCAATGTTTGTGGGATATTCATCCTCACAAAAGGGTTACAAGTGCTATGATCCTGACACAAGAAGAGTGTTAGTGTAAGAATTGATAGAAATAAGAGAATCAAAGAGAGAAATGTTGCTGGAGAGATGAAGAACAAGAGAGAGAGAGTGAGTGACGAAATTAGAGAGAGAGAAGGAGAGAAACAATTTCCTTAATCAATTATGAGTTGGTTACAGGATTTAAATAGAGAAATAAAGATCACAAGTTGACAAACTAAACAATAAACAATTGTTCTGCAGAAATGCAGTGTGCAGTATGCACATTCAGCTGGAAAGAAAGTGACAGCTCCTCTTCCTCTCTCCTCCTTATCAGAACATGTGATCTTCTTATTCAAATCCATTCAAACTCTCTCAGCTGGTCAACCAAACCCCCCAAAACGTCTCTTTGGCTGTTTGGCACACAGATTACCTTTCTTGCCTTGCAATCCAAGCTAGGTTACACTTGATGAGTTGTACGGACATAATTCACTTCTTCTCTTCAAACCGTGTGATCATCTCTTCTTCATATCAACACTGCCTTATTTAATGCTTCATCTCAACACTCCCCCTCAAGCTTGACCATGTGAAAAGTCAAGCTTGGAAGACCATGAAGTATTCCCTCATTAAACCTTGATATGCAAAACCCAGTGGGACAAAAACATATCAAGGAAAGAGTAGAACACTTCATGGAAAGGGGATCACTGAGATGAAAGATCCACGAGTCCAAGTTTTGAATGTATGAACTCGCAAACCTTTGCACTTGCAGCCTTGGTGAAGATATCAGCCAACTGGTCTTCACTTCTGGTGTAACATGGGAGTATGACCTTCTGCTCAACAGCTTGCCTCACCTTATGGCAATCCACCTCAATGTGTTTGGTTCTTTCATGGAACACTGAGTTGCTAGCAATGTGTATAGCAGCCTGGTTATCACAGTGCATAGTGATTGGAGTTGTAGCTTCAATCCCCAAGTCTTTGAGCAGACCCTTGATCCAAATCAACTCGCTTGTGAGCTTCCTCATAGCTCTATATTCTGCTTCAGCACTAGAGCAAGACACCACCTTCTGCTTCTTGCTCTTCCAAGTCACCAAATTTCCTCCAATAAAAGTGCAATATCCAGTAGTTGATCTCCTATCAACTCTGTCTCCTGCCCAATCAGCATCACAATATCCAACTATCTCAGTGCTTTTGTTGCATCCCATCAGATTCCTTGTCCTGGCGCCACTCTTAGATATCTTAGGATCCTCTCAACCATGTTCAATGATGAACCTTTGGTGCTTGCATCTGTTGGCTCACTGGTTCACAGCAAAGCAGATGTCGGTCTTGTGATGGTTAGATAAATGAGCTTTCCAACCATCCTCCTGTACCGCTTCACATCTTCAAATGGTTTGTCCTCAAACTCCCCCTTACGCAGTACCTGTTACCCATCTTCTAGTGGAGTCTTTGCTATCTTTCTTCCTAGATCACCTGCCTCACTCAACATATCAAGTGTGTACTTCCTTTGGTTTAAGAATAGCCCTTCTTTAGATCGGCATATCTCAATCCCTAGGAAGTACTTTAGTTCACCCAAGTCTTTAATATCAAATGATGACTTGAGGAAAGCCTTAGTTGAGATGATACCTTCTTTATCACTCCCTGTAATGATAATGTCATCAACATATATCAATATGACTATGATGCCTTGTTGTGTGGTGAGTGTAAAGAGGGTGTGATCCGCTTCAGACTTGTTGAATCCTCTTCCATTGAGTGTTGTGCTGAGTTTATGATACCAGGCTCTTGGAGATTGTTTTAACCCATATATTGCTTTCTTTAACCTGAGTACATTTCCTGGCTGCACAAGATCTTCCATACCAGGAGGTGGTCTCATATAGACTTCATCTTCTAATTCACCTTGGAGGAAGGCATTCTTGACATCCATTTGCCATAGATCCCACTCTAGGTTTACTGCCAGTGAGAGCACTACTCTGATCGTGTGTAGCTTTGCCACTGGTGCAAATGTGTCTAAGTAATCCTCCCCATAGACTTGAGTGTATCCTCTTGCCACAAGTCTTGTCTTCTTCCTTTCTGGTTTTCCATTAGCTTGATACTTTATGGTAAAGAGAAGTCTACTTGTCACTGCTTCTTGCCTTTGGGAAGTTTGTCTCATACCATGTGTCATTCTTCACCATAGCACCAATCTCATCTCCAACAGACTCTCGCCATTCATCCAAAGCCATAGCTTCTTCATAAGACCTTGGGATATACTCCTCATCTAAGCTGATCATGAAGGCTTGATGCTCCACTGGGTACTGAGCAAGAGAACATACAGATTGGATTGGATGAGCTACTGCTTGATTGTTAAATACACTCTTGTATTTGTCCAGTTTGAGGCTGGTTTTCTCTGCCTTGTGCTTCTCCTAAGCAGTGGCTGAACAACCTGCTCCTCCTCCACATTCTGCTGACTTGAACTCACCACTGGCTCCTCTTGAGTACTGTGATGCTGTTCCTGCTGTTCCTCTTGTGCATGATCCTCATGATTCTCAGCTTGATCATGACTTGCTGAAATACCCTCTTGATGTTGTTCAGCTTGATTGTCCCCTCAGGATCAAGATGAGTGACGTCTATACTCTCATTATCAATTCCTGGTCCTGGTGGAACTGTTGCTTCCTCTTGTACACCGCTTGATCTCTCAATAGGTACACTGATGCCAAGACTCTCCATGACTCTTCTGAGATTATCAGCTTTATCTGAAGTAGGTTGGAATAAATCTCCAAATCTTCCCAATTCTTCCATCATAGTAACTCCTAGACTCCATGAACTTGACATCTCGTGAGATTAAGACCCTCCTGGTCTCTGGTACATAACACTTGTAGCCTTTCTGGTGAGGAGAATACCCAATGAACACTGCCTTTGTGCTTCTAGCATCAAGCTTGTTCCTCTGCCCTCCTGGTACCAGTACAAAACAGATACATCCAAACACCGCATGTGATCCAGAGATGGCTTGATCTTGTTGAGGACTTCATAAGGTGAGATGTCATTGAGAACTCTAGTTGGGGTTCTGTTGATCAGGTGACAAGCAGAAACCACAGCATCACTCCAGAACCGCTTTGGAACACTCATGTGGAACATCATTGATCTAGGCACCTCCATAAGTGCCTGTTCTTCCTCTCAGCAACTCCATTTTGCTGAGGAGTATAAGGACAGCTAGTCTGATGAATAATCCCTTGTTGAGATAAAAATTACTTGAAAGCTCCACTTGTGTACTCTCCACCATTATCTGACCTGAGAATCTTCACCTTAGCACTGAAGTGGTTGGTGACATGAGAATGATAATTCTTGAAAGCTTCCAAGACTCTGTCTTAGACTGGATCAGTGTTACCCAAGTGTACTTGGACTTCTCATCAATGAAGGTGAAAAGTACTTGTGATTTTCTCTGGACATACAGGAGCAGTCCACACATCAGAGTGAACCAAATCAAAGCACTTCTCATAGATCGTGCTTGACCTTGGAATACTGTCTTGCAATGCTTCCCCAAGATGCATGCTTCACACTCATCATTTTTAAACACCACTCCAGGAAGCATTAGATTTAATGCTCCAGTGTGTGGATGTCCCAATCTAGCATGCCATATAGTGCTCTCAACCCCAGCAGATGTACTGACCAAGCAACGAGATGAAGATTCAGCTAGTTGAGTCTTCTGGAGATGATACAACTCCTGATGGCTGTGACCTCTTCAATAACCTGCCCTGTCTTTAAATCTTGAAACTCAACCTCATCTGGTCTGAAGACAACCTGACAACTCAGATCAACAGTAGCTCTCCTCACAGATAACAAGTTAGATGTAAACTTAGGCATATATAAGGCAGTTGATTCCCTATCAAAATAACCTAAGTTCCCTATCCCTTCTATCTTCACCTTATCACCATTAGCTATCAGAACATTTTCCAGTAGCAGGCTGGATATCACTAATCAAGTTCCTATCACTAATCATGTGATGACTAGCTCCTGAATCTATAATAATGGGTTTAGAGTCAGGAGATGATATACCAGCCTTCTTGGATGAGATACGGGATTGGGCATCTTTGATAAAGAGATCAAGGTCTCTTCTGGTTGCTGGAGCATCAGGGTTGGTTGCGCCAGTCTCACTTCTCCACCATCCTCCTTTAGTAGAGTCAGTACTGAGCGCTGAGTACATAGTTCTTCCTTGAATCAATGGATGCTCAAACTACTTGAGCTTATATCCATTCTGGTTGATTATAAGGACACCAGCTTCTTCTAAATCTGGTATCTTCCCTTCTCTAAGGAAATAATTTATCAGCTTGTTATAGGTTGAATCCAGGTGCAGCAGTAAGCTAAGAAACTTGTCCTGCTCATAAACAACTTGAAGACTCTCCCATAAACTTCCATAGCCAATCTGAAGAGTCTCCATAGATTCCTGGCGGTTTGAATGTGAGAGTGTGCCTTCAAGATTGGTTGAGACAGAGAGTTGTGTATGATTCCAAGTGTTTGCTGATCTTCTTGAACCCACTTGTTGTCATGCCTCAGGCTTGTGAGCTTGATATCTTCTTGAGTCATCCTCTTTGAAGTTTCAGCCTTCATGATGTGGCTGTCCCAAAGTCCATGACTCCCCAAGGTGAATCTGGCCACTCTTGACCATATCAGATAATTAGACCCTCTAGGGTTACAGGAATGAAAATCTCTGATTTTTCCATCATGAACAGCTGAAGAACATCAAGAACAGCTATTAAAAAGATTATCAGAGTGAGAAAAGAGCTTTGGATGAACTTTCTATTTTTAGCAAATTCTGGAAATGAGATTGAAGAACAACCCAAGAACAGGATGAACTTGCCAAAAATAGAAATAAAACACAGAGAATTTGAGGAAGGAAAATAGGTTTCAAGAGCTTGAGGCTCTGATACCATGTAAGAATGATAGAAATAAGAGAATCAAAAGAGAGAAACTGTTGCTGGAGAGATGAAGAACAAGAGAGAGAGAGTGAGTGACGAAATTAGAGAGAGAGAAGGAGATAAACAATTTCCTTAATCAATTATGAGTTGGTTACAGAATTTAAATAGAGAAATAAAGATCACAAGTTGACAAACTAAACAATAAACAATTGTTCTGCAGAAATGCAGTGTGTAGTATGCACATTCAGCTGGAAAGAAAGTGACAGCTCCTCTCCTCTCTCCTCCTTAACAGAACATGTGATCTTCTTATTCAAATCCATTCAAACTCTCTCAGCTGGTCAACCAAACCCCCCCCCCCCAACGTCTCTTGGCTGTTTGGCACACAGATTACCTTCTTGACTTGCAATCCAAGCTAGGTTACACTTGATGAGTTGTACGGACAGAATTCACTTCTTCTCTTCAAACCGTGTGATCATCTCTTCTTCATATCAACACTGCCTTATTTAATGCTTCATCTCAACAGTTAGTATCAAGAGAAGTGAAGTTTATAGAAGAAAGGGGTTACTATGAGGAGCAGAATCAGGAAGATTTGAAGGATCTTACCTCAGATAGAGCTTCTACATTGAGAACCATCTTAGAGGGTCTTAGAATCAACATGTCCCAAGATCAGCCTCGGGAATCAACAACAAGAACACCACAAGAGATCAAGCAGTGGGTCAAACAACTTCCAACCTTGATCATGTGGGGGGAGAGAGTCAAGTGGAGATGAGAGCTCGAGAAAGAGTTCAAGCGGAGATGAGAGCTCGAGTGGTTCTCATGACCAAGGTGTGGAAGCTAGTAATGGAACTGAAGAGAGTCAGCCAATAACATAGTGAAGAGAGTGGTGAAGCATCTGTGAGAGTGTACAAGAACAAGAGCAAGCCGAGCCAGTATCACAAGATGTCTCACCACCAGCTTTGAGAAGGAGTACAAGGGTCAAGAGATGCTTCCAACTGGGTAAACACGAGAGTGTACTACAATGCCCAGGCTGGGAGCATCCTCTCAGGCTGTGTGCTCCTTGCTCAATATCAGAAGAGCATTGTGCTTTCAAGTAAGCTTGGATGAGAGTTTATGTTCCAAAAGCCTAAAAGCAATGCTAACAAGAATGGAGAGACTCAGTCAATGCTGAAGCAGATGCCATGATCAAGAATGATACATGGTATGAGAGTGCTTTACCAAAGGGCAAGAGGGCTGTGTCTAGTAGATGGATCTTACTATCAAGTATCTTCCAAATGGGAAGATAGATAGGCGCAAGACAAGACTGGTGGCAAGAGGGTTCAGTCAGACATATGGAGAAGACTACATTGATACATTTGCACCAGTGGCAAAGCTTCACTATCCGAGTAGTCTTATCATTGGCAGTGAATCTTGAGTGGAATCTTTGGCAAATGGATGTCAAGAATGCTTTTCTACAAGGAGAACTAGAGGATGAAGTGTATATGTTGCCACCTCCTGGTCTTGAGCACCTAGTGAAGAAGGGAATGTCTTGAGATTAAAGAAAGCAATCTATGGTCTCTAAGCAATCTCCTAGAGCTTGGTACCAAAACTGAGCACACCTTGAATGGTAGAGGTTCAGAAAGTCAGAACTTGATCATACTCTCTTCACATTGGTTACACCCTCAGGTATCATTGTAATCCTGTGTATGTAGATGATATTATCATTACTGGTTCTGATAAAACAGGTATCAAGGCAACTAAGGAGTTTCTCAATCTGTTTTGACATTAAAGACTTAGGAGAGATGAAGTACTTCCTTGGTATTGAGTTGTGTAGAGCCAAGGAAGGATTGTTTATCTCTCAAAGGAAATATACACTTGATCTTTGAAAGATGCAGGTGCATATGGAGGAAAGGTGCTAAGATGCCCATGGAGGATGGGTACAAGGTCCCACGTGAGGGGGAGATTGAAGATAGCAAGCTCTTCCATGATCCAAAGCTTTATAGAAAGCTTGTTGGTAAGTTAATCTATTTGACAATCACTCGGCCTGATATATGTTTTGTGTGAATCAGGTAAGCCAGCATATGCAAGCTCCAAAGGAGCATCACTGGCGCATGGTGGAAAGACTATTGATGTATCTGAATGGTACACAAGGTCTTGGAGTTTGGATGGGTTGCAACAAGAGTACAGAAGTGGTGGGCTAATGTGATGCGATTGGGCAGGAAGATAGAGCTGATAGAAGATCAACCACTGGCTACTGTACTTTCATTGGTGGGAACTTGGTTACTTGAAAGGAAGAGCAGAAGGTGGTCTCCTGTTCTAGTGCTGAAGCCGAGTACAGAGCCATGCTGAAGCTAACCAATGAGCTGTATGGATCAAGGGGATCTGAAGCATTTAGAGATTGATCAAGCTACACCAATGACTATGCATTGTGATAACCAAGCAGCTATCCACATTGCATCCAACTCAGTGTTCCATGAGAGGACAAAGCATATAGAGGTTGATTTTCACAAGGTCAGACAGATGAATGTGCTTGGAGTTATCTTACCTAGTTACCAAGAAGTGAAGATCAGTTGGCTGATGTGTTCACCAAGGCTGCGAGGCAGAAGACAATGGAGTCCATCCATATCAGTTTGGGCCTCATTGATTTGAGCAAGAGGAGCTGATCCCCTTAGCTATGAGGTCTTCACTCTTTTTCCCTCATCAAGGTTTTGTCCCAAAGGGTTTTCCTGGTGAGGTTTTAATGAGGAAGATCTCATGGCTTTCCAAGCTTGACTTGTTCCACATGGTCAAGCTTTGAGGGAGTGTTGAGATGAAGTGTTGAGAAAGGAGGTTAACATGGAAAGAAGAGGAGAAGATGATCTTGAGTACTATTTGGAAGTTACTATTACAGTAACTTTTAGTTACTGTGGTGAAAAGAAGTTACTGAGGTAAATGGAGAAGAGAAGAGGTGAAA
>NW_026617756.1:0-15509 GCF_000801105.2 Raphanus sativus
GACTCGTGTGACATTGTTCTCGGTCCCCTTGAGGTAGACCACTGCCAATTTCTATTAGATGTTGCGTTTTGCCACTTGGAAGTAGGCAACTATCAATATCTTATATTTACCTTAACGAAACTGGTTTTCCTACTGCACTTTTTGTCAAAATAACTCATGGTTATATTAGATAAAAAGAGTATGCTGACGTAAAGCATAAATGACAGGAGTTAGATAGATAAAATACCAAAGCATTTAAGTATTGGTTTTGAAAGCTGTAGTAACATGATCTTGGGATCGTTTTAAAAAAATAGTAGGTTTTGAGATGCAAGACATTCTATCTATTGGGTTGAGTCTTGTTGTACATGTCTTTCAGTTTGAATAATCCTACTCCCCCGCATCTTGATCACATTGTATGATCCTTCCCATCCCAAAGTCAGTTTCCTGTTGACTTGACCCTGGTGTTATCAAATATTCGTCGAAGGATCCAATTTCCTTGCTGGAAAATTATGGTTCAGGCCAATTTTTTCATATCCAACCCATAGCTATGGCCGAACCAGTTAATTCGAAGACCTATAAATAACTGGTTTGGATTTAACAAAAACTCAGTAAATGAAAAATCCAAAACAAAATTGGCAGAAACAAAAAAACTTTGGTACTAACCCGTGATCCGACACCGGTTCACCTGGTAAAGCACTGTAAAACTGTTAAAATATTGATAAAAGTATTGATTAAACTTTTCATACACATTATATTTTACTACTACAAAGATTGAATAAACAACAAGATTTGTGATAATAGACATTTGGAAAAATTTATACTATGTCATTCGAAGAAAATGGTAATAAATATACCAAATTTTATTGATCTAACAGTACTAAACTGTTATTTTATTTTTATTGATTTTTTTATAAGTCTAGTATTTTTATTTATTTAAGATTTAAAAGGCAATTTCTAAATAGTTTCTTTAATTATCTTTTATCCTATTTTTGCTCAAAATTCTTATTTGGTATGAAAAATAATCAAAGTAAATTATTTTTATGGTAGATGAAAGTTTAATATTTAGTTATACTTTGTAAATAAATTTTCACTACAAAAAGGTTAGTTTATATAAGTTTTTTTTTTTGTAAACTTTTAAAAAGGTTAGTTTAAATAAGTTATTTTGATATTTGTATTAGTTATAAATGACGTAGATACATTTTTAGATTGCTAAATAAAGTACTTACTTTTTGGTGATGCATATACAGTTTGTATCATTTTGTTTAAAACTGGTGTAAAAGATAGCAAATGTTTCCATAGATTGTTTGATGTGATGTTAGCATGTGTCCATTGTTAAAAATGATTGTTACCACTTACATCGTTTGTTCTAAATGATGTTTGTATTAGTATTGATATAAAATTAATATCAATTTATAGAAATGATGTTAATAGTCGTATCACTTAGTGCAAACAATTTAACATATTTATATCATTTGTATATAATTGATGTTAATCTCATACCAATTTCAAAAATAATTTTAACAATTGTATCATTTACATAAACCGATCAAAAATATTGTTATCACTTTAAAATAAATTATTATATATTTATTAGTTTTAATAAATGATTCTAATATTATTTTTATTTACATATTCATAATATACATTAATATAAATGGATTTTGTATTTTAATAATTAAAGGTATATACAAAATAAAAAATAATAATTAGCTAAAAATCTAAATTAGTAATTAAAATATTAAAAAGCAAATTACATAGTTATTCCATACTGCAAATTTATACAACATAAATAATTCAAAGTTGCTGAACTACATAAATAGTTGTTCCTTTTTGAACCGCTTCTCATCGGAAGAGAGAAGAAGAATAATATGAACGAGCTAGAGAGAGGAGGAGTGGAGTGGAGTGGAGTGGAGTGGAGTGGAGTGGAGAGAGAGAGGGAGAGCTAGAATTACAAACGTACCAACTCTAGTTCCCTCATGTGATCTTTTCTTGACGTATGTCTCAAAAATGGACCACATGACCATGTGATTCTCCCTATGGTTTTTATTTTTAAACACTTATGTAAAACCACCACCCACCCTATTATCATCATCAGCAGTATCATCATCAACACGAACCCCAACATAAACTCCAAACGATTCTATTATCCCATGCACACCGTAGAAAGAACACCGGCGAAAATATGGCTATTAAGTAAAGTGTCTTACTAATAGAAATATTTAAGCAAGAAATATTAATGAGTTTTAAAAAAATATATATATATTAATGAGTTATTCTTCATTTTTTCCCTTTATGATGTTTTTGGTTAATGCACATATATTCAGAACCTAGATAACCTTGCATTAAAAAATATCAGTTAAAACAGTTTGACGAAAAAAGCAATACACTGCCATAATACAGTATTAAAATTAATTTTGCATCGAAACTTTTTAAAAATTAACCAATACCGAAGAAAAAACTGTACGCCATCTTATAATATGAGAAGGATGGAGTATAATTTTGACCAAAACATCTCATTCAAAAAACAAAATGCAATTAAGCCGATACAAAACAAGTGCAAAAAGAAGAGATTATCTGTTTACCAAAAAAAAAGAAGAAGAAATTATCATTATTATCTATGACAAACGCATCTGTAATGGTAAGCACTGTTGATAGGATCATTGCCTTCGACGGGGACTTGTTCAGCTCTGCATTTGTATCTGCATCCTCTGCATTCGTTGTAAGTACAAGTTGGTGCCGTCGACCCAATCATACGCCTCCTTGAGAACTGTGTGAAAAGATTGTAACATACGCTCTACAATATTAATACAACTAAATCATCTATCATCGCTTGTTTCCTTGTAGTAGTTACTAATAGACAACAATTCTCTCATTATGAATATACCGGGAGATGGACTTGTCGGGGAAGTGAAAGCTTATCGTCGATAGAACGAGCTTTTGAAGCTGATTCATAAGTACACGAACAAGAGAATTTCAAAAGAAAAAGAAAAACTATTGTTAGGCGTCTTGATGTGGATTCAATAGATTATAATTAAAAATATTTATAGAATATGCAGGAGATGTGTTGAAACTACAAGACCTTGGACTACAAAATTTCCAAGAAGCAAACCGAATAGAAGAAAGAAGAAGGATATGCATCGTAGCTTCATGTTTCTCCTTTCATGCTTCATCTTGTTCCTCTTCTTCTTGCTTTATCGTATGGACCAAATGTTTTGGAGAGAGATAAGTTTAGCTACTTGGCTGTAAGTTTTGTCTTCTACTTATCATATAATGGTGAGTTTGCGAACACGTAGAGATAAGAATCAGAAAATACAGAGAATGAAGTATTCACTTTTACCCCCGCTAAATTTTAAATGAGAAGTAAAAAACATATTTAACAACTACACTGTTTGCCGGGTCGTTCGTAGCCAAGTGGTTACTGAGCTCTGCCTTCGGGCCCTGGCGTGAGGGGTTCGACCCCTCCCTACCTCAGTTTGAGGATTAAAGGTCCAAAGTGACCAAAGTTGACAAAAAAAAAAAAAACAACTACACTGTTTTTGGATGAAATATAAAATAAATCATAATTAGAAAGAATTAAGATTTTGGTCATTAATTTACAAATTAATGAGTAAGCAATTTACAAATATTAATGAGTAAACACAGATATTTCAGCATTAGCCTAAATATTGCTTAGTGTTTTGTTTTTTAGCACATCATAATTGGCTTCTCATGTATGTTTTCTATGCTCTTGTCTCCTTACCTTATCTCTTTTTTATTTAACATATATTTATTAGAAATTAGCTCGCCAGCAGCTCATCAGGAGTATGCCTTAGAAGTGAAATCAGCCCTTTATCATGTAGATATTAACTTTTCTAATCGGGTAAAACAGAATTTACCCAATTTGGATGGATCGACGTGGATTCCTTAGAGGATACCAATAGAACTATGATGAATGTAAGATATGAACAACCTTGTCCTATATTCTTGATCCTTCATCAAAAGTTATCTTGTTCTATTGACCTTTCAAATTGGCGAGCTGTTCAGTCAGACATATAGACCATAAACTCTACACAGCCCAACAGAGATACTATAGTGGCCAAAACCCACTTGAAAAATATTATTGGGTCTCTCATAAAACATGAAACCTAAGATCGGAAGTAATTTCTCCCCGTTTAGGTGGATTTTATGGCGGGTTCTAAACCGGACTGGTTAAGGAGTTTTCAGACTTATGTATGGGCAGACAACCAGGTAAGGTAAGTTTTCTAGTCATTCATGATTTTTCCTACGCTAGCCTAGTTGCAACGGAATTTAGATGCATTCATACTTAGGGTCTAACTGGTGACCAAGGAATACAAGAAAATACTGCATTCCTTATTGTTCCTAATTATTTTTACCATTTATATGGGATGGTTTTCCTTTCCATTCCTTGTTATTCCTTTTATTTTAAAGGAACATAGAATAAATTTATTCCTCACCAAAATTGATAAGGAATTTCATTCCTTTAATTTTGTTCCTCTGCAGTTTTTCCTTTTTATTCCTAATGTTCCTTTAATGGTCACCAGTTACACCTTTAAAGTCATCAAACCAGAAGATAGCACTCGCTTTTGATTCCTGAATAAGTGGTTCTCCCTTGTCTAGAAAAAGTCCTCTAACATTTCAGGTTATAAAAATTGGTTTGGTATGCTTGGTTTAATTATTTTTCTGGGTAAGGTGAAGCGATATATACATTTAGGTATATGTGATCTCCAGACATAGTCTCATATGTCCTTACTGAAGGAAAACAAATCCACTATATCCTCCTATAATCTAAACTAGAGATTGACCCGCACTCCCGTGCGGATATTGATTTTTACATTTTTATACATCAATATTTATTTTTTATAATTAGTGTTATATATTTTAGATGTGTCGTAATATAACTAAATATATTCAAAAGACGTAAACCGAAACATGTAATATAGTTATTTTTGGTACAAATATCCAAGCCCGTTTTAGATACATTGTTTATTTAGATATTTTTAGATTTCTATACATCAAAACCAAACTCATCCAGACCAAGAAGGACTCAACTCAAAACCCACACATAAATTTTTAATATTCAAGCTGGACCTAATTTTAAAAAAATTGATACAAAAAACAACATGTATCTAAATGGATAGCCAATGTTCATGCCTAACTGATTTCGTAAAAATGACTCTATCTGTGTGTTTGGCTAAATTATATCAAATAGAAAGAGTTTTTTTTTTTATTTAGTCAAATAATTATATTAAATGAAAAATTAAGTGACAATAAATGTAACACTTTTTATTTTTTATTTAAATTATTATTTTATTCACAAATACATGTCTTTGAATAATGTTTTTGATTACATTATTTTCCACCGACTGAAACTAAAATAAAAAAAAATGTTTTACCAAAACAAACTAAAACGAACGTCTAACCATATATAAAACCTAGTTATTTACATTTTTGATTTTATAATTGCCACAAAATCTATATTGATTAACTAATAAATAAAAATCTGCGCTATTATCATTATGGTAATATAACTAATGATGTTAATTATCGTAAAGGTAATATAATTAATGAAATTGTTAAGCTAAGTGAAATATGGAAATGCAATAAATGTAATATTATTATCAATGTTTCCAAACAACTTTTATTTAGAGAACTACTATCCATGTTCCCAAACAGTACTAAAATGTACTTCAATTTTAATAATATAGATATCTCTTCTTTCTCATTAAAGCAAGAAAATTGAAAGTTTAACCCCATCCATTTTTTAAAAACGATAATAAAAATTATGCATGAGCTCAAACGGTGAACACTCACACTCGAAGCAACCTCGAGTGTGATTTCTCAAGCTCCGACAGACGACGTTTCCTTCCTCCCAGCTTGAGAGATCCATCAGTTCCTTGTTCCTTCCTCCACCATAGAAGAGTCTATCACTGTGATTTCTTCCGTCATAAATTGTCGAGCTTCAAATCTGTATGGTGAACGTAATGATTTATAGTCTAGCCAATCTCGGGAATGAAGTGGGAAATCGTATTTGATTAGATCTGGTTATGCAAATCTTATCTACTCTATTAATTTCTTTTTGACATCAATTAAACGAAGAAACGAGACCTACCGGTTCAGATAACCAAACCAGAGGGGTGGAATCAATATAAATCATAACTGAATGAGAACTCCTCACACCACATGCAAAGTTTTCCACCATAATGTTTTGTGCTCTACAAATATGCCTGATCCGAAAGTTGGGGAAGAAAGTTTCAATGCGTCGATTCTTCCATATGTGTAGAAAAAACAGGCCATTTTTCAGGTGACGACACTATCTTCACCAAATGAGAACAATCTATCGTGAATACTACTATATCAGGAAATTGGAGGCTTTTCATGCATTTCATTGCCAAGATCAGAGATTCACACTCAGCATGTAGAAGTGATCGACTACGTCGCATATTCATCGCTCCCATCCTCACTTAAGTCAAACCTACTTTTTGACAATAACATCCTTGTCCAGTGTATATATCTTCCTCTCTCCATGCACCATCAACATAACAAACTCTAGTATTTACCAGTGATTGGCAACTAAAAATAGTTTGAGTGACTCCACGTTGTTCAGTCACCAATAATTGTGCCTCAGCCCACGACGCTGCTTCCACTTCTGCAATACAAAAAATTTCCTTTGGATTTCCAATCTTATTCTTATAAATCTTTTCATTTCTGGTTGTTTTTAAATATACCACAATATCCATGGAAAGTACCTAAAATCACCATCCTTCGGAAGCATCCAAAAAATATTCCATGATGGTAAAGACAGAAGACGATGGGAAGATGCACGGAGGGAAATAATCCTGGATAACACTCATGTTTATGGTGCGGGTGGACATTCAAATAGTACATGGTTAGTTGACTCCTCGTCTGCCCCACAAATACTGCACCTTAAGTCACAATCAATCCCACGTGTCTTAAGGTTCTTCGCCACTGGTAGCGTACCGACGTACCGATAATATCACTACAAGAAAAATGGGTTTTATTAGCGGACGAAAAACGCTATATAACGATATGATAGCGGTTTTTGAAGCGCTGTATCATCGCCCGTCATAATAGGTGAAGGACATTACATAGCGGTTTTTAACAATGCTATCTTTTCTTCCACTACGATAGCGCTTTTCTATCTGCAATTAAATATTTTCTAATAGCGAATAATTTTCGTTATTATTTTTATTATAAAAAAAAAAATAAAAAAAAATAAAAACAAATAAAAATAAAAATTAATTAAATATTAGAAACATAATTAAAATTTAAACTCGTTTATATATTTAATTTTTTATTAATGTAAAAAAAGAATATGATTTACAAATTAAAAGTATAAACCAAAACCTAACCAAAACTAAACCAAAACTAAACTAAAACTAAACCAAAACTAAACCAAAACTAAACTAAAACTAAACCAAAACTAAACCAAAACTAAACCTAGTAAGAAAACCAGGCCTCCTCTTTTCTTAACGCCGCCGTCGAACCACGGATAGCAAAGGTCGTGGAGGCCTCCAAGCTTCTTCATCTTCTCCTTTTTTCTTGTTTTTTCTCCACTGTGTTTATGTCTCCCCCACCTCCTTGCTTCTTAGAATCCACTCAACCTGACAGAGCAGACAAGATTTTATGAAAATCAGAGGCGCTTCTCTAACAGTCTCAGTCTTGGTGTCTCGTTAGTCGATGGTTACCTCCGTTCGGAGGACGATGGGGTTCTAGGGTTTGTCTCCGACGGCGCTGATTCTTCTCATGGGCCGGCGCTGTAGAGGGCGTGTTCTTCCTTGGACTTTGAGCGGCGACTCTCAAAAGCGAGATACAGAGGTTGAGGATTCTCTTGACGGAGCTTGGCTGGCCTTGGACGCCCCGGTTCGGCGAAGTCACGAACGTGATTGCAGGTGACTTGTGGTGGTGAGAGACGGTTGAAATAGGAGAGATGGTGGACCTTACGCCATGGATGGTGCAGAGAGAAGAAGAAGAAGAAGAAAAAATGAATCTGTTAGATGAGATACAGAGAAAAGCGTTCACTGTTATTAAAAAAAAAAGAAGAGAAAAGCTTACAGAGTAAGCTAAACGAGAAAGAGCCACATTGCATTCTTAGCCATTGATTTATGTAATCCAATGGCCAAGAATAGAGATCCCAGATTTTAAGAATCAACCAATAAGAAATGAGCACTAGGATAATGACTTTAAAATAAGAGTTTAAGGTTTTTTTATCTACAAATGGTTTGAACTTAAAAATAAGAACATATTTAACATTTCAAATATAAACTTGTGTGATTTGAATTTTGTGATTATATAATTAAAAAAAAATGATTTGGTAGTTTTGTGTTTATTCAAATTTTAAGGTTTTAAGTTTATTGTGTTTGTTTAGGGTTTAAGAGTTTAAGGTTTTTTTGATAAAAAAAGTTTAAGGTTTTGTGTTGAAATTCTGGGAGTATACATATAATAAATTTATTTTGGTTTTAACATGTATGTTTTAGTATTGAAATTTTAGAACTATCAAATATGAAGTTTAGGATTTTATATTTAAGGATTATGTATAATACAGGGTTTAGATTTAATGTATATAGGTTTGATGTTTAATTTTAAAATATTTAAGTTTATAATTTTATATTTAAGATTTAGAGTTTAAGTTCTAAAAGATTATAAAAATTATTACTGTATTAGTGTTTATTTTTCTTTTTCTTAGAGTATAGGGTTCAGTTTGTTTAGGGTTTAGGGATATAAAAAGTACGTTATTGTAGCGTTTATTATTCTATGTGCTATTAAATGTATACTATCATAGCGTTTCTAATTATGCCGGTCTATCATAGCGTTTCCAAAAATACAAACGCTATCTAAAACTAACGGATATGTCAACCACAGCAGAAAGCGAAAAAACGCTATCCTGTTCTGCTATTAAAACGCATTTTTCTTGTAGTGTATATGCCATACAAAATGTCCACTCTATTAATTTAGAGTCGTACTTTTATCTATTGAAATAAATATATTTATTGATTTAGATTTTTTGGAGCTATTCACATTTTATTAGATATAAATATATTTATTAATATGGATTTTTGGAAAAAAAAAATTATAGTCTTATTTTATAACGAAATTTATCTCCATGTGTTATTTATAATTTCGGAGAGTGTATTTTATTCACTAAGTAGAGAGTTTATTAAGGACAATTTAGTTATGGATAAAAATCAACCTAACATTAAGGGTCCTAATTTTATGTAGGTTTTATGTGTATTAGCCAGCCTTATGTTATTCCTTGCTATATCAAAACATATACATGAGATAAAACAGAAATATTAAATTCTAGCCATACAATAAACCGGCAATCAATATGATTTTAATCGAGAGAAAACATACCAGAAGCAAACTATCATTTCTCTACCACGTTTCTTGCATAGTGGTGTAGACTGAATGTGTTGATCAAGGTTAAGTCCGGTATGAAAACTCGATCAGTTGGGTTCCGTTAAGATACCAAGAAGCAAAATTAGTTCTGGGTTAAGAACTTTGAAGATTCCAAAATCACGATCCTAACAGTTAGGATGGATTGCAAAGAATATGGAAAGAAGATATTAAAGATTCATCGAGCGTGATATAAAGAGGGGCTAACCTAAAAAGAGTTAACGCTGGAGAAAATGGTAAGATTGAATGGTTGAGCATTCCCGCCGGAGATTGGTACAAGGTAATTGTAAGGGTAGCAACTATGGTTGTTGATCTCATATGTTGGATAGTTAAAAATTGATCTCATACGTGTGTGTATAGTCACAGAAATCTGATTAAACAAGACTATCAAGTTTGTTAACAATTTCTAGTAAGAAGAATTGTTGAGGAAACTATATGTGTTAGTCAAGCTTTTCATATTGTCGTTGTTCTAGTTATTTCAAATGGTGCATATGATTATACATTTACAGTTGTTTTTGTTTTTGACATCAAAAGACTATTCTATTACTCAAACTTGAAGCGGTCTGGGTAACCAGACCGGAATAGTCATAGGCCTCTTTATTTTGTTGGTAACCAGAAATCAACAAAATAAAGAGGCCTATGAAACGATCCTATTTCGCGCTCGTGAGATATGGGTAAGCAAATCTTCAGAGTGTCAATCATCTCCAATTCATTTGTAAAGTTTGTCCAATTGTGAGGGTCATTGATCATTGAAATCAAGTCCTTACAGTTCGTTTCAAAACTTTGACATGTCGAGTGCTCGAGCATATTCTCCATCGCCCATCTCAGTGCTTCCACCTCTGAATGTAAAGCAGATACTCTTCCACCTCTGAATGTAAAGCAGATACTCTTCGAATATGGTTTCGTGTCCCCATAAGTTGTGACTTCCCCATGCTATCAAGCCATACCCAACCACACATCCACTAAACTTTGCAGTAGATGTCCATGATCCATCTAGCATGCCCAAACTTAAGACTTGGGATATTTCAGTACTAGGGTTTTGTAAAGCTGAAGGTGTTCTCTCATTTGCATCAAACCAGGTTTGACACTCACTTTCCTCATAGCGAACCAGTTCCAAAGGATCTCTATCTATACCTCTAAACAAATTATCATTCCTGGCCTTCCAAAGATGCCAAATTATCCAGGGATAAAGATCTCTACCTAGTTCTCGTTCAACAATGTTGTTCTTTCTCTAGAAGAGATAATCCATATTGGCATAAATGCTTGGAAGTGGGAACATCTCTTGACTCATTGGCGTCTCTGAAAGAGACCAAACTTGTAAGGCTTGTGGGCATTGCATGAGTCACATTTTCATCCGGCTCTCCACACCGTGGACAGTAATTGTCACATCTCATGTTACCTCGGACTAGGTTCTTTGTCACTGCGACATGACCAGTTATCCGTTGCCATATAAGATGACAAATATTTTGTGTAGCTTTTATCTTCCAAGAAAAGGTTTGGAGTTTTGTTATGCTAGGTTCCAGTACTTCCCCATTTTCCTCAGTATCAAGTAAGTTCCGAGCTACCCAATATCCTGATTCGACTGTATCCTATCCATTTTTGGTGTAGTTCCAGTAGTAAGTATCCCCTCTGTGGGTTTTACTTATAGCCAAGCTTCTTATATAAGTTATATCGGCCGGATCAACGTAGCTCTCCAGTAACCCAACATTCAACTCCTTAAAGTCTTGATCAATGAAATCGCTAACTCTCATGCTCAGATGCACAGCTGGGGCCAAGGCCCTTGTTGATCTAGATTGTATTGTAGGGATCCAAGGATCCTACCACATTTTGATCTCGTATCCTGAATGTACCTAAAGTCTGATGCCCAATAATATTAACTCTCGTACTGCCCAGATACTGGTTCACACATATGATGGGCTATTTGCAGAAATTGTTCGAAATGGCAAGCTCATTCTATAGTATCTCCCCCTCAATACTCTTGCCACAAAAAATCCGGGTATTGCACTAACCTCCATAGTTATTTTGCTAGAAGCGCCAAGTTAAATTCATGGATCATGCGAAAGCCAATCCCACCTTCTTCCCGTTGTAGGCATACATTTTCCCACTTTGCCTAATGAATTCCTCTCTTTAGGAGGTTTGAGCTCCACCAAAATTGTCTAATTGCACTAGCAAGGTTCTCACAAATCTCCAATGGGAGCAGGAAGGTAGACATATCGTATGTTGGAAGAGCTAGTAAGATTGATTTAACCATTACCTCATTTCCACCTTTTGAGAGCCATCTGCATGTCCATCCATTAACTCTATGCAGTAATTTGTCCTTCAAAAACGCAAACAATTTGCATTTTGATCCACTAATATCTTCTGGGATTCCTAGATAAGTTTCCATACCACCTTTATTTTGGATCTCCGGAGTATCTTTGATATGTTGTCTTACATCTGCAGTAATCCTCTTACGAAAAAGTAGAGAAGATTTATCGAAATTAATGCGTTGTCCAGATGCTTTTCATATTTTCTGACTACTTTCATTGCTTCTTCACATTCACGGAGCTCCACTTTACAGAAGAAAATGCTATCATCAGCAAAGAGAAGGTGGGATACCGAAGTGCACGCGCGGATAACACGCATCCCGTTATCTTCCCTTGATTCTCTGCTTTATTAAGAAGGGTAACGAGCGCTTCCGTGCATATAATAAAAATGAAAAAGGAGAAAAAGGATATCCTTGACGTAAACCTATTTCTGGAACAATATTTCCTCTTGGATGTCCATTCATGAGTACCTTGTATTTCACCGATGTGACACACCTCATAATCCAAGTAATCCATATCTTAGAGAAGCCCATCTTTCCCATTACACCCTCAATAAACGACCATTCCATACGGTCGTATGCTTTACGCATATCTGTTTTAATGACCATCCTTTTGTTCCTGCCGCTCAGTTAAGTTTTTTAGGCATGGAACATCTCTTGGGCAGTCCTGATATTGTCTGAATTTTGTCTTCCAGCAACAAAGGCTAATTGGGTCTCAGAGATTCTATTTGGCAGGATTGTTTTTAATCTCCGGCATAAGATCTTGGAGATAATCTTGGAACTGACGTTACAGAGACTAATGGGTCGGACTGCATCATCTCGTTTTGCTTAGTCGTTTTTGGGATAAGGCAGATATTTGTATCGTTCAAACCACTTGCCATTGATCCATGAAAAAGAAATTAATTAACCATATGAGTTAAATCTTCCTTTACAATATCCAATTTTTTTTGATATAATAGTGCTATCATTCCATCAGGTCATGGGGCCTTCTCTCGATGCATTGCAAAAAGTGCTAATTTGACCTCCCATTCCGTAACCGGAGCTGTGAGATCATTATTTATCGTCTCAGTTATCGTTGTGGATACCTCCGAGAGATCTTCAATATCTTATGGGTTGGAGGATTCAAAGATTTGCATGAAATAACTAGTAGCAATGGCTACTAATCCTTCTTCATCTTTGACGACAAGACAAGCATGTTGGTCGAACTGACCGGGGAGAACTGAGCGGGGACTGTCACCCGCGCGGCCTGAATCCAGTTCAAGAGAAGCGACCTGACCGGGGAGGAACCACCGGGGAACTCCACCCGTGCGGCCTGCATGTGGAGAACTGAACGGGGAGAACTGACAGGGGAGCTGTACCCGCGCGGGAATGACCAGGATGAGAAGATCCGAAGTGCGCGGGTAGAGACGCGCGGGGAGGATCGGTTCGGTCTACCCAGGCCGTTTTTCTTAAGTCTTTGGTCGAGAATTAAGTGTCCCAAGGCCATTTTAGTCATTTTATCTTGATGTTTTAGGCTTTCTAAACCTAAGTATAAATACTCTTGTTATCCTAATGTTGGATCTAACTATTTTTCTCTCAAAAACACATTTGTAAACCTTGAAGAAAGCTTGGATCTTTGATCCTTTTTCATCTTATTTTCTTTGTGTTTGTTGGATTATCTTGTTCACTAAGCATGTCTAACCTTGAATCATCTTTGGTTTTTGGGTTAATCATGTCTATTAGTGAGTAGATCTATCTAGGATTCATGGGCTAGGGTGATTAAGGGTGATTAGTGAAGATCTATGGTGTTTAGTGTTAAATCTATTTCTTTCCTTGCTTGTTGAGGGTTCTCAATGCTATTTTAGTCTTGATCATACTAAAATAGATCCTTAGGCATTTCATGCCCGGAAGGTGTATGATGAAATGCCTGAACCAACTCTTCAATGCTTTTAATGCACTTTGCCAAAGAGATTTGTTGTTAAAGGTGTTAAGATTGCTAGTAGACTTGTCCATAATGATTGCTTTAGTAACATTCAACCAAAGGGATTTGATGCTTGAGTTGCTTTAGCAAATGAACATTCATCTAGGGATAGAGCTTGTTTAGTATTGTGTCTAGGCATAAGGAAAGTGCTTGATTGATAGCTTGTCACCTTTAGATTGGATCTACATCACCCAAGATCAAATGCCTAACCCCATGAATCCACTTGCTTCATATTGAGAAAGAAAGTTCACTCTTTTATTGCATTTCTAGTCTAGTTTTAGTTGACTTCACTTCACTCAATTGGTTGCACTTAGATTAAGCATAGACTTGCATTCCCTTTGCATTAGAATCACTTAGGATTGGTTCGACAATCTTTTATACTACAATATTTGGTTAGGGATCCTTGAAAAGTCCTAACATCACTGCCACCCAATATCATAACTTAATGGAGTACATTCCATACACATTACTGGTTAATGTTGGTCTAAACAGATACTACATAAACTAGCACTATAATTCAAGTTAATGTTTACTTCCCTAGCTCGATTAGTAAGATAGATATAAAGTTGGACAGTTCTCTCAAATAGCATTTTTAAGTTTTTGGGGATGAGTTTCAAATTTCAAAACATAAAAAAAATATATTAAAAATTTCAAAATAAAAAGGACTATTTTGGTCATTTTATTTTTTGAAGGCTATTTTGTGACAAAAACTTAATAAAAGGCTATTTGAAATAATTGTCCAACTTTATATCTATCTTACTAATCATGTTAGGGAAGTAAATCATTATACTCCTTGGAAGATTTATGGACAAACAGATTATCAGAGAGTTCATGCAGTAGCCAGCTGTAAACAAGCGCATGTGAAAGAGCCAAGCACCACTCTCCAAACCCAGGAAAGAAGATTAACATTTTAAGATCTGCCTGGTTTTGGATGAAAGAACACAACAAAAACTCGCCACATTGAAAACAAAAATCCGCAATCAGAAGTTCTAAATCGATCCTAACATCCAATATCTTGCAAAAAGGCATATCTCAATCCTTATGAAATACTAAGTGTGTTAAGAAAGAATTTGAGAGAACTTTCTATCTCTAAAAAGAGAGAGAGAGAGACCATTACCCTCCATATCTATGAAACCTCTATTTTCTTAGAGGTCTCAAACAGAGTTAAATGTTGTCTCTATATAATTATTCAAACGAATAAAAATATCTACATATATATGATAGTGCACTTAATATGTGTACATGGACTACATTTATCTAATCATTCGTTTAATATCATTAGAATTTCATCATCCTTATCAAGGATTCTGTATGAAATAGTTATGTATAATGCATTCTTCGATGTCAACATTAACGTTATGAATGGGAACCAATTAGCGGGACGGTATTATAATAGTGAGTGCGATATTCAACTCTTGTCACCATTCTATCACATAATGATTAGACAAGTGTAACTTCTACAATAACGCACTTTAAAAGAGTTGCAGACACCTGTTTTTGTTTGTTCTATTTTTCTTAAAATCGCAAATATTTTGTCTCCGCCTCAATTTTGCTGCGGTTTTATACTGTACATGCTTATTTCAATTGAATTAATACTATTTGTTAAGGTTTTTAATTTATAGAATTTTTGAACATACTACTATACCTAACGAAATGAGGAATTATATTACAAAAGGAATCAAAATCGTTATTCAAAATATTAGAGAATCATTTTAAATATAACTTTATAATATGTTTCACCAATATGTATATATATTAATATATTTCATTATTTTCACAAATATTATTCAAAAGTTAATATTTTGCCAATCAATTATTATTCTTCCTAGTGTTTTGAAACTAGACCAGACC
>NW_026617757.1:0-15501 GCF_000801105.2 Raphanus sativus
TGGGAACCGAAATTCGCACTGTCGATTTTAGTTAAGTAAAATCGAAGGAAAACTAAGTAAAACTAGTTTTCCCTGAAGGCTCGGATTCTCTGCGATAACCAAACGAAATTGATAGAAAAAAGCAACGTAGCGGAAAAATTGCACTAAGGCGTTTTATTGAATAGATGGTACAATATTCTTCCGAAAAAGGGAAGTAGAGAAACGCTGAAGCGAAAAACGACGGAAAAAAGGAGACAAAACGTTCTAAGCTTTGCTCCGCTAGTCTAACTCCTAAGTCCTAAGCTAGCAGGAATTCTCTAAGACCCTAAGTTTCGGATTTGCTCTCTCTCTGAGATTTTTTGCTCTGCCTTCTTCCTCTCCCAAAGCTCCTTTATAATACTCCTCGTTATGACGGTCTAACCTTCTTCTGGGCCGCAGGGCGGGCTTCTTTCCATTTTTCGTCGGCCTCCACGCTTTTCGGGAAACTTGACATTTTATCCTTCCGGAAATTTAACATTTATCTTGTTTTGTAAAGATAAACGTAAATCGTCGTATCTATCTTAGATAATCGTAAACGGACTGTCCGATCGTGTTTGGTCCCTTTCGGGCCGTTTCCAGGACTTCCGTGGTTTTCTACGATCTCTCCGGAAGTTCTTCATTCGTTCGTAGAGTTGAGACGAGTGGTGGTCTTAAGATAACCATCGCTGTTCGTACGAAGAATTTAAGATCTTCCTTCCTGTCGATACTTTACGAGTTTCCGAAGTTTTCCCGACGGTCCTAGATTGGAGTAAGAACCGGAGCTTCGTATGCGGAATCTCAATGATTCGTCCTGCGAGGACTTGGGAAAGACTCGAAATACAGACTTCCGATGGCCGGGGACTGGGATTCGCGTACGAAAGATCGTCATCCGAAGACCCGAGCCAGCACGGGGCTAGCCGCCCGGCGACCGGCCAGCACGGGCGTAGCCGCCGGCGGCGGCCACGGCCAACGCGGGGCTAGCCGCCCGGCGGCCACGGCCAGCACGGGCGCTAGCCGCCGGCGGCCACGGCCAGCACGGGGCTAGCCGCCGCGGCCACGGCCAGCACGGGCGCTAGCCGCCGGCGGGCGCCACGGCCAACGCGGGGCTAGCCGCCGGCGGCCACGGCCAGCACGGGCGCTAGCCGGCGGCCCCACGGCCAGCACGGGGCTAGCCGCCCGGCGCCACGGCCAGCACGGGCGCTAGCCGCCGGCGGCCACGGCCAGCACGGGCGCTAGCCGCCGGCGGCCACGGCCAGCACGGGGCTAGCCGCCCGGCGGCCACGGCCAGCACGGGCGCTAGCCGCCGGCGGCCACGGCCAGCACGGGGCTAGCCGCCCGGCGGCCACGGCCAAGGCCAGGGTCGACTGCTCGGCGTCCTTCGGTTCACGGGTGTTCGTGTTCGTTTTTTCGGAAGGTTTTTCGTATGACAAATAGACTTAGCCGTTGATTTCGAGATAACCGTTTTTGACCCCAACAGTTAGCCCCCAGCATGCAAGATGCGGGAGCGATTTTGTGTGCGAAAGATTTGAAAATCGAAATTTTCGGCTAGGAATATTTATTCCGAAAAACTCTACCACCTTTGATTTCTTATAAGTAGCACCCCATCTCCCTCTCATTTTTCACTCACTCCCCTTTTCTCAAATTTCAGAAAACATGGCTTTCTCTCCAAATGAAAAGAAGGATTCCGATGTTGAAATGAGTGAAGCTAACCAGGCCTCGCCGGCGCAGGATACTCCTGCTCTTACGCAGACGTTCGTCGAGGGGTTCAGTTCTTTTCAGGAAAAGATGGAGCGACGCCGTGCCGAGATGGAGTCTAGCGTGGCAGGTCCTAGTGCTACTCCGTGGTTCCGACTCCCGATCCGATGTCACTTTAACTCCGGACCCTGCGGCCTTGGTTCTTGGACCCGATGTTACTCCAGTCCCGATCTCCGCACTTCCAGCCTCTGGACCCGATGTCCCTTTGCTTGCTGGAGAAATTGTTGTTTCGGAGCAAGCACCCGATGTCCAGGCTCGTCCGGAGGGTTCTCCTTTGGCGCCGATAGTGGTTTCGGAGGATGCGGTGGAAGTCATGCCTCCTCCTCCAGAAAAGAAGGGAGATCGTCTTGGGACTTCCCGCATCCAACGCTGTGCCCACCATCGAGGGGACGTTCAAGAGCTGGGGCTGTCGGATCAGCGAAGAGAAAAAGGTGTACTAGGAGTGAGGAAGGCGAGGTTTCGGCGAGACTATCGCAGCATCGCTCCAAGGTATTTCGTGAAAACCTTTTTTCTTTGCTATCCCTTGATTCTTACATTCTCTCGTGTGATCAGTTTGTGTCGTTGATCGACGGGATGCTTGGAGATTGCGGACTGGAGGTTACACGCTTGTCCAAGGAGTTGGATTCGTCGCGGGAAACTCTGAAGCGTACCGAGGCTGTGCTTCAATCGATTGAGAGCACTCATGCTGCCCAGACGTCGACGCTCGAAGCTAGGATCAGCGATCTCGAGCGTGATCTGGGAAAGACTGTGAGCTCGCTGCTCAAAGCGAAGGAGGAGAAGAAGAGCAAGTCCTCGGAAGTTCGACGTCTGAAGAGGCGGATTCAGCGCTTTGAAGAGGCGGGAACTTGCACTGCGGTGGAGCTTGCCGGCCCGTCATCCTCGGTGCCCTTATCCCAGTTCGGAATTCCAGAGGTCCAGGATGCTGAAATTGTTGCGGACAAGGGTGGTGAGGAAGTCGGCGAGGGTGATGGCGAAGCTGCCTGGGTGAGTCGGAGGATGAAGGCGGTGTCCCGGAGGACGCCTAGGTTGATCAATCCCTGAGGGGATTTTATTTTGATTATATTCGGCCGTTGGTTGGCGTTACGTATGATTTCGGGACTGGCCGTTGGTGGCTTGAATCCCTGCCCTTTTTAGGGCGCTGTATTGAATTCGCGGTACGCGTTAAAAAATATTTTGCGTTTTTAGAACTTCTGTTTGTCGAAGTTAGAGGGGCAGGGTGTGAGTTGTCGTCTCATTCCTGCCTCCCTGACGATCACCGTATCCGTAGTTTGTACAAAGCGAGATTTTCCTGCGGTTTACGATTTACGCGAAAATTCGTGGAAACGTACAGACTTGAGTGAAGAGACAAGTTTTGGGATCTCGCGTCGTTGACGCTTTGCCTATGAGATGTTAAGATACCAGCAAGGCTGGGTTTAGGGCACGACCTAGGTTTACTCTCAGACTGAGGCTGTGCGATGACAAATCGGCTTTCGTTTTGCCTGTTCGTGATTTTAACCTGATTCGTACCGTTTTAAAATCCGCGAAGTGGTATCGGCTTATATGATTTGTATGGGCACGAATCGAGCTACTTCCTTTACGAAGTGCTGAACCAAATTTGGATTTTTTGTATAGCGCGCTATGGGATCCTTGTCGGATGTAAAAGAGCCTACCCTTAGGTGGCTTGTCTGTTTAGGACGTTAGAGTTCGTTTGTTGTGATCAGCAACAACGATATGATACCGTTTAGGAGGCGTACGAAAGTTTTAATCGAAAAACGGATGTTCGGGCACGAAGCGACGTCTCGCAGTGCTTTGAAGTTTGTTTTTCTTATGCCATAGAGGACTATGGGCTTTTTGGAAATCGCGGAATGTTTCCGGGCGATAGTTTTATGGTTTTCGATGAATAATGGATCCATTGTTAAGGCCGTTAGGCGAATTGATTGTGGAAAGTTTTCGAAAGTTCGGTTTTTTCGAAAATTGTGGGAGCGTGCGGGTGTCGCGCCCCACTCCCCCTTTTTAAATCGGGGGATAGCTGAACCCACCGGTTGGCGAGTTGCCTACGTACCTCTTTCGAGGATCAAGCCATCTCGTAGTTCTGTTGTCCACGTTTACGCTCTAGTGGTAGTATTTCTTGAGATGCATAGCATTCCAAGTTCTCGGGATTTTTACGTCTTGCATGTTCGCGATTTGGTACGAACCTGGTCGGACGACTTTTATGATTTTGTATGGTCCTTCCCAGTTTGCTCCCAGTTTTCCTGCGTTTCGTTCAGCAGTGTTTTGGAAGACTTTTCGCAAGACCAGTTCACCCTCTTTGAATCTTCGATGACGCACGTTCGCGTTGTAGTATTTTGCGGCGGCCTGCTGGTAATTTTGAATTCGGATGAGGGCTTGGTCGCGACGCTCGTTGATGAGGTCAAGATTATCCAGCAGCATGGCATTGTTCAGATCTTCCCGTTCGGGAAGAAATCTCCCCCGTACGCCGGGGAATTCTACTTCCGCCGGAATCACGCATTCTGCTCCGTAAACGAGAGCGAATGGAGTTTCCCCCGTTGCTCGTCTCGGAGTGGTTCGATGAGACCAAAGGACCCCTTCGAGTTCTTCTGCCCACCGTCCTTTTTTGGCTTCCAAGCGTTTTTTCAATCCGTCTAGGACGGTTTTGTTTATGGTTTCAGCCTGTCCATTGCACTGCGGGTATCTGGGAGTAGACTTGTTAAGTCGTATTTTCCATTTTTCGCAGAATGCCTCGAATCGAGTGGAAATAAACTGGGACCCGTTGTCCGTTACGATCTCGTATGGGACACCGTGTCTGGTTATGATGTTTTTCCAAACGAAGTTCTCGACTTGCACGTCTTTGATACTTGCGTAGGATTCTGCTTCCACCCATTTTGAAAAGAAATCAGTGAGGACCAGCAGGAAACGTTTTTGTTTTGATTTGTGCATTGGTCCGACGATATCCATTGACCATCGCATGAAAGGGTACGGAGACGAGATAGAAGAGAGGATCTCGGCGGGCTGATGAATTGTCGGGGCGTGCCGCTGACACTTCTCGCATTTCCGAGCGTACTTCTCGCAATCCTTTACCATAGTTGGCCAGTAGAATCCGTGGCGTTTTATTTTTGTTGCGAGAGACCTTCCGCCGGAGTGGTTTCCGCATGATCCGGAATGAACTTCTTCCATGATTTTTCTCGCCTTCTCTCCTTCCGCGCAAGTCATAAGAGGTCCGGAGAATCGCCATTTGTAGATTTCGCCTTCCACGGTTACGTATCGTGCTGCCTGGATTTTTATTTTCCGGGCTGCCCATTTCTCCGCGGGTAGGGTACCATCTACGATGTAGGCTTTGATAGGTTGTAACCAGGGAGCGTCGCAGCCATAGTCTGTTTGGTCTGCGTCGTCTTCCGGTTGATCTTCGTTTTCTTCCGCGCCTTCGATCTGTGTTCTGATCAGGTTGGCGATCACCGGCGGTCCGATGCTTGGATGCTCTATGAATTCGACGGGAATTATTCTCTTAAGCCCTGGATCCGAGCTTGAGGCGAGAGCGGCTAAAGCGTCAGCTTGGACGTTTTCCGAGCGGGGAATCCTGGTTAGCGCAAATTGCTGAAAATCGTGGGCCAGGTCTTGGACGACCTTCAGATATGCGTTCATCCTTTCATCCCTTGCTTCGTATTCTCCGCTGAACTGGTTTGCGACTAACTGAGAATCGCAGTAAGCGTGAATGTTTTGGATCTTCAGCCCCTGGGCCAGTCGCAGGCCCGCAATTAGCGCCTCGTATTCTGCTTCGTTGTTGGATGCATGAAAATCCAAGCGGAATGATTGCTCGAGGATTTCTCCTGTCGGCGAGGTGAGCCGGATCCCGATTCCAGATCCTTGCTTGGTCGAAGATCCATCGACATGGAGATCCCATGTTGACCCTGGATCCTCGTTAGTCAAATCCGTCGTGGGTAATTCTACCAAGAAGTCCGCGAGTACCTGCGATTTCGTGCAGGTCTTCGGACGATATTCGATATCGTACTCGCTTAGTTCGATCGCCCACTTCGCGAGTCTACCAGACTGGCTTGGACTGTGTAGAATCGTCCGTAACGGAAAGGTGGTAAGTACCACGATGGTATGAGATTGGAAATACGGTCTAAGTTTTCTTGCCGAAGTTATGACAGCGAGTGCCAATTTTTCCATCAGCGGATACCGAGTTTCGGCATCTAGTAATGTTTTACTAATGTAGAAGACCGGTTTCTGTTCTCCGAATTCTTCTCGAATCAGGACGCCACTGACTGCTGATGTGGATACTGCGATGTAGAGGAACAGGGGCTCTCCGACTACGGGTTTTGCGAGGATAGGAGGGGTGGCCAGATACTGCTTCAGCTGTTGGAAAGCTTTCTCGCAATCCTCTGACCACTCGAACTTTTTATTCCCTTTAAGGTTTCGTAGAAGGGGAGACACTTATCCGTGGATCGCGAGATGAATCGGTTTAAGGCCGCGACTCGTCCGGTCAGCCTCTGGACTTCCCGCTTGGTTCTCGGGGAGGCCATCTCTATCAGTGCGTTGATTTGTTTCGGATTGGCCTCAATTCCGCGGAATGTTACGAGGTAACCGAGAAATTCTCCCGACGCCACGGCGAATCTGCATTTTGATGGTTGAGTTTCATGTTGTGTGGTTCAATCTCTCAAAGCATTCCTCTAGGTGGACTACGTGATCGCGTTCGTCGAGAGATTTTACCAACATATCGTCGATATACACCTCCATGGTTTTTCCGAGTTGCTCGGCAAACATTCGGTTGACGAGTCGCTGATACGTGGCGCCGGCGTTCTTAAGACCGAAGGGCATTACTTTGTAGCAATAGGTTCCTCGGTCGGTAATGAATGCCGTCTTCTCGCGATCTTCGGGATTCATCATGATTTGATTGTAACCGGAGAACGCGTCCATGAACGATAGGAGTTTGTTTCCTGCGGTCGCCTCGACTAGACGGTCGATGTGCGGAAGCGGAAAACAATCCTTCGGGCACGCTTTGTTGAGATCGGTAAAGTCAACGCATACTCGCCATTTCCCGTTCTTTTTCTTGACGACGACGGGATTGGCGAGCCAGTCGGGATATCTTACTTCTGTTATTGATCCAACTTTGAGGAGTCTTTCGACTTCCTCATTGACCGCAGTTGCCCGTTCGGGGCCTAACTTTCGCCTCTTTTGTTTTACGGGTTTGTGGGTTGGATCAATGTTGAGTTCGTGACATGTTATGTTAATGTCGATTCCCGGCATATCTTCCGCAGCCCAAGCGAACGTGTTAAGGTTCTTCTTGAGACATGCGATGAGTTCTGCTTTCAACGGATCGCGAAGATTGGCTCCAATCTCTACGCACCGCTCTGGGTTAGTCTCATCGAGGCAGACCGAAATTACAGGTTCGCAAGTGGGCTCACGTTTCCCTTCCAGGACCTCAGCTCTTTGCGATTGCCAGAAGATTTCTGGAGGGTCCTGCGATGCTGGTTCGTGGGTTGCTTGCTTTTTTGGTTTAGTTTCGGGCTCAGAGTTTTTCCGTTTTAACCCGGCGGTCAAGCAGACTTGCGGTGCTTTACGATCTCCTTGTATCGTTTCCACTCCGGAGAGGGTCGGAAATTTGAGGCACAGATGGTAAGTCGAGGGGATCGCTCGCATGGAATTTAACCACGGAGTCCCGACGATCGCGTTATATGCTGCTGGACCGTCGACTACCAAAAATTCTGCCGTCTTTGTGACGCTCCCGGCTCTGACCGAAAGGTCGACCGAGCCGAGGGTCATTGTGATGTTTCCTGAGAGTCCGATTATCGGATTGGGATCGTCCGTGATAGCATTCAGGTCGATTCCCATTCTCTCGAGGGTGTTTTTATATATAATATTGGTCGAGCATCCGGTGTCGACCAATATTCTCGCTACGTCAATGTCCTGGATCGTTAGTCTGATAACGAGGAGTTCGTCATGAGGTTTGGCTTGATCAGCCGTTGCTCTGTCCCCGAATGACACGATGTTGCGGACAGGTGATGTGGCCATGCTGTTGTTACCAATCGTAGGTTTTTGAGTAAGAGAATCCGACCCCCCCTCCTTCTAGCGCCAAACTGTGGGAACCGAAATTCGCACTGTCGATTTTAATTAAGTAAATCGAAGGAAAACTAAGTAAACCTAGTTTTCCCTGAAGGCTCGGATTCTCTGCGATAACCAAACGAAATTGATAGAATAAAGCAACGTAGCGGAAAAATTGCACTAAGGCGTTTTATTGAATAGATGGTACAATATTCTTCCGAAAAAGGGAAGTAGAGAAACGCTGAAGCGAAAAACGACGGAAATAAAGGAGACAAAACGTTCTAAGCTTTGCTCCGCTAGTCTAACTCCTAAGTCCTAAGCTAGCAGGAATTCTCTAAGTCCCTAAGTTTCGGATTTGCTCTCTCTCTGAGATTTTTTGCTCTGCCCTTCTTCCTCTCCCAAAGCTCCTTTATATACTCCTCCTTATGACGGTCTAACCTTCTTCTGGGCCGCAGGGCGGGCTTCTTTCCATTTTCGTCGGCCTCCACGCTTTTCGGGAAACTTGACATTTTATCCTTCCGGAAATTTAACATTTATCTTGTTATGTAAAGATAAACGTAAATCGTCGTATCTATCTTAGATAATCGTAAACGGACTGTCCGATCGTGTTTGGTCCCTTTCGGGCCGTTTCCAGGACTTCCGTGGTTTTCTACGATCTCTCCGGAAGTTCTTCATTCGTTCGTAGAGTTGAGACGAGTGGTGTCTTAAGATAACCATCGCTGTTTCGTACGAAGAATTTAAGATCTTCCTTCCTGTCGATACCTTACGAGTTTCCGAAGTTTTCCCGACGGTCCTAGATTGGAGTAAGAACCGGAGTTTCGTATGCGGAATCTCAATGATTCGTCCTGCGAGGACTTGGGAAAGACTCGAAATACAGACTTCCGATGGCCGGGGACTGGGATTCGTGTACGAAAGATCGTCATCCGAAGACCCGAGCCAGCACGGGGCTAGCCGCCCGGCGACCACGGCCAGCACGGGCGCTAGCCGCCGGCGGCCACGGCCAACGCGGGGCTAGCCGCCCGGCGGCCACGGCCAGCACGGGCGCTAGCCGCCGGCGGCCACGGCCAGCACGGGGCTAGCCGCCCGGCGGCCACGGCCAGCACGGGCGCTAGCCGCCGGCGGCCACGGCCAGCACGGGGCTAGCCGCCCGGCGGCCACGGCCAGCACGGGCGCTAGCCGCCGGCGGCCACGGCCAACGCGGGGCTAGCCGCCCGGCGGCCACGGCCAGCACGGGCGCTAGCCGCCGGCGGCCACGGCCAGCACGGGGCTAGCCGCCCGGCGGCCACGGCCAGCACGGGCGCTAGCCGCCGGCGGCCACGGCCAGCACGGGGCTAGCCGCCCGGCGGCCACGGCCAGCACGGGCGCTAGCCGCCGGCGGCCACGGCCAGCACGGGGCTAGCCGCCCCGGCGGCCACGGCCAAGGCCAGGGTCGACTGCTCGGCTCCTTCGGTTCACGGGTGTTCGTGTTCGTTTTTCGGAAGGTTTTTCGTATGACAAATAGACTTAGCCGTTGATTTCGAGATAACCGTTTTTGACCCCAACAAGGTCTACTACTGGCTATTGCACCTCATAGGAGGCAATCTGGTCACTTGGAAAAGCAAGAAACAGAAGGTGGTATCATGTTCAAGTGCTGAGGCAGAGTATAGAGCAATGAGGAAGCTTACTAGTGAGCTCATTTGGATCAGAAACCTGCTAAGAGATTTGGGCATTGAGACAACAACACCAATCACAATGCACTGTGATAACCAGGCAGCCCATTCATATAGCTTCAAACTCAGTGTTCCATGAGAGGACAAAGCATATTGAAGTGGATTGCCACAAGGTTAGACAAGCAGTGGAGCAGAAGATAATTTTACCTTGCTACACTAGAAGTGAAGACCAGCTAGCTGACATCTTCACCAAGGGAGCAAGCAACAGTGTCTGTGAGTCCATTCATCCAAGATTGGGACTCATAGACTTGGCCAGATCATGATCCCCTTAAGCCATGGAGCATCTACTTTTTTTCCTCTTGTGTGTTTTTGTCCCATTGGGTTTTTCACACAAAGGTTTTAATGAGGGATGTTCTCATGGGTTCCAAGCTTCACCATACCTTATGGTAAAGCTTGAGGGGGAGTATTGACATGAAGAAATAAATAGAGAAAAGAGAAGAGAGCAAGATGGGCGAGTATGGGAAAAATAAGAATCGGTTGGTACAACCTTGAGCTCCAAGCAATGCAGCTTAACCTAGCATGAAGTGGAAGCCAAGGAACTGATTTAAAATCGACCAGATAGGTGTTGGAAGTCAAAGGAGCCGTTGGAGTCCCTGCAGCAATGTGACATATTTAAATAGTAAAAGTCACATGTTTCCTTAAGGGAAAGAGCTGTTGGATGACCTGTCACTATCACCTCGACCATATGCATTTTAAACTCTTATTCTCTTTGTCTTCACTTGATTGTATCTTGCCTATAAGTATTGTATCTTGTGACACTAATTAAATCAAGGAAACAATCCTTCTTATCTCTCTTTCTCTCTTTTGGCGACAGCCATACTCTCTCTATCTCTCTTATCTCTTTGACAAACATTCATCTCTTGTTCATCACTTAATTCTTATTTTCTTACATGGTATCAGAGCTTCTTAGCTCCTGAGTACTCAAATCACTTCCGCAAGCTTCTCTGATTTCTTTTTATCTATTTCTCTCTGTTTTACTTCACAAATTTCTCTTCAGATTTCTTTTATCCAGTGGATAATAAATCTGAGTTCTTGAGTGTTCTTGAGTGTTCTTGAGGGTTTCTTTGAATTTATTGGCTGTGCTCACTCTGTTCTGTCTCTATTTCTATTCTTTGAGAGTTTATCTTGTTTCTAAACTTGAGTCTCTCAGTTATAGAGTTGATTTATCTCAAACCCAGTCCTTGAAAATTCAAATCTCTCTAGGCGCCAACCATAGAAGATGGAGACCTACCATCCTGTGAGGATTCCAGTTACACTCAAGGGGCCAGGAAACAACATTACATGGTCTAGGATGACCATGACAGCCCTTGGAGGAAGAGGACTTTGGCAGCATGTGACTTCAAGCTCAGCTCCAAGCAAATCACCCAAGGAGAAGATGGCAAGGAGATTGTAGTGGTAGATGAAGGCAAATGGGCTCAGGAAGATCTCATGGTGCTGTCTATCTTGCATAGCTCTCTTGATGGTCCACTTTTGGACACTTATTGTCACTGCACAACCCCAAAACAATTGTGGGACACTTTGCAAAGGGTTTATGGCAACACTTCAAACCTCACTAGAATTTATGAAGTGAAAAGAGCCATCAACAACTTGCAGCAAGAAGAAGGGGACTTCACCAAGCATCTTGGGAAGTACAGTCAGCTATTGTCTGAGCTAGAGATGCTAAGGCCAAGTACCAATGACCCTGAAGTACTTGCGGCTAGGCGTGAGCAAGACAAAGTCTTTGGACTACTTCTCACACTCAGTCCAAGCCTCACTGATGTGGTTAGGCACATACTAAGAGACAAGGAGCTTCCAAGCTATGATGAAGTGTGTGCTCAACTACAAAAGGAGATAGGCTCAGATGGACTCTTTGGTGGTGGAAAAGGAGAGCTCTCTATGGTGCACAAGGCTGAGAAGGTGGAGAGTGCTTCAGCTAACAAAGCTCACTTCAAACCAAGGGGAGGAGGAGACAAATCAGTAACCTGTGAGCATTGCAAGTACAAAGGACACACCAAGACCAACTGTTGGATCCTTCACCCCCATCTCATGCCAGCCTCAGCCAACAAGCCCAACCAGGCTAGAGCAAATGAAGCAAGAGCTCAGGAACATCCAGCACCAACTAGTTACCTGCGCATGGGAGATGATGGGAGAGCCTTCGTCTCTACAACCCACACTGGTGGTTCCACCTCTCACGCCATGTCTCAGCCATCCCATGATGATGCATTCATCAGGAAGTCAGACATTGAGGCCTTGATCAAAGCCCTCAATGCAAATTCTGGTAACAAAAGTATTAATGCTTTAAATTCTATTCATACTGCTTCTCACACTGCTAGGCCATTAATCATTGATTCAGGAGCTCCTCATCATATGATTAAGGATGCTAAACTGATTAGTGATATTAAACCAGCTCTAGGTAGTGTTGTGATAGCAAATGGTGATAGAATTCCCATAGAAGGAGTAGGAAATCTGAATCTGTTTAATAAAGAATCTCAAGCTTTTTATATGCCAACCTTTGCTTCTAATCTTTTATCTGTGAAAAGAGCCACTAATGATTTACATTGCAATGTTATTTTTAGTCCTAATGATGTGTGCTTTCAGGATATTAAGACCAGTAAGATGCTGGGCAAAGGTGTGAGCAAGGGAGAGCTATACTTTCTTGAAGATACCAAGCCTAGATCAGATTCCTCTTATGCTTTTAATTCTGCTTCTGTTTTAGCTAATGATGTGTTATGGCATGCTAGATTAGGCCATCCTCATTCTCATGCTTTGAAATTGATGTTACCTAATCTGTCTTTGCAAAATGAAACTTGTGAGGCTTGTATTCTTGGTAAACATCATAAATCTGTTTTCCCTTCATCAATGACTATTTATGAGAATTGCTTTGATCTTGTTCACTCTGATGTTTGGACTGCACCTTGTGTTTCTAGAGAAAAACCATAAATATTTTGTGACTTTCATAGATGAAAAATCAAAATATACTTGGCTAACTCTGATTCCAAGTAAAGATAGAGTTTTAGAAGCTTTTATTACTTTCCAAAACTATGTCACTAACCATTTCAATTCCAAGATCAAAATTTTTAGGTCAGATAATGGAGGTGAATACACTGGCCATGCTTTCAAACAACACTTAGCAAAACATGGAATTATACATCAGACAAGCTGTCCATACACACCATAACAAAATGGAGTTGCTGAGAGGAAAAATCGCCATCTCATGGAGGTTGCAAGGAGCATGATGTTTCACTCCAATGTACCTAAAATATTTTGGGGAGATGCTGTGGTGACCGCATGCTATCTTATCAACAGAGTCCCCACCAAAGTCCTTCAAGATATCTCACCATTTCAGGTATTAAACAAGACTAAACCTCCTATTGATCACTTACGTGTGTTTGGTTGTGTGTGTTATGTCTTGGTACCAGGTGAGAAGAGAAACAAGCTTGATCCCAAGAGTGTCAAAGCTATGTTTATAGGATACTCTCACACCCAGAAAGGATACAAGTGCTATGCACCAGATTCAAGAAGGGTAATGGTCTCAAGGGATGTGCAGTTTGTAGAATCAAAAGGTTACTATGATGAGAAGAGCTGGGAAAGCCTTAGAGATCTCTCACAAGGACCATCTGATAGAGCAAACAACCTGAGAATCATCATGGAGAGTCTAGGCATCTCCCAGCCTAGGAGCACTGACGCGCCTAGAACCACTCCATCACCACCAGTTGCTGTCAACAATGAAGAAGCAACACCTATTATTGAGCCAGTCCATCCTGATCCTGAAGGGGGCAATGAGCATGAATCAACACCAGCAGATGAGTCAGTTCATGATCAAGATGGAGCTGAATCTGATCAGTATGAGGGTGAGCAGGAACAGGATGAAGCAGTGATTGAGGAACAAATCCAACCATTGAGAAGAAGTACTAGGGTGAGGAAGGATCCATCAAACTGGACCAGCACTAGAGTGTACTTCAACTCCAATGCAGTGGCTCATCCTACTCAAGCAGTCTGCTCCTTGGCATACTTTCCAGAAGAACATGTAGCGTTTATCACCCACCTAGATGAAGCTTACATACCAAAGACCTATGAGGAAGCAATGGCACTGGATGAGTGGAGAGAATCAGTAGGAGATGAGATAGGAGCTATGATCAAGAATGATACATGGTTTGAAACTCAACTTCCAAAAGGCAAGAAGGCAGTAACAAGTCGCCTACTCTTCACTATCAAGTACAAAGCAAATGGACAACCAGAAAGGAAGAAGACAAGGGTGGTTGCAATAGGGTACACTCAAGTCTATGGAGAAGACTATTTGGATACATTTGCACCAGTGGCTAAGCTTCACACCATAAGAGTTGTTCTCTTCCTTGGCTGTTAACTTGGAATGGGATCTCTGGCAAATGGATGTCAAGAATGCATTTCTTCAAGGAGAATTAGAAGATGAAGTCTACATGAGACCACCACCAGGAATGGAAGACATGGTCAAACCAGGAAATGTACTTAGATTGAAAAAGCAATCTATGGATTGAAGCAATCACCAAGAGCCTGGTATCACAAGCTTAGCACAAACCCTTAATGGAAGAGGGTTTGTGAAATCAGAATCTGACCATACTCTCTTCACTCTCACCCAGCAAGCAAGGCATTGTTGTAATCCTCATCTATGTTGATGATATTATCATCACTGGCAGCAACAAGGAAGGTATAATTTCAACTAAAGCTTTTCTTAAATCCTCATTTGAATATTAAAGATTTGGGAGAGCTTAAGTACTTCCTTGGGATAGAAATATGCCGCTCTAAAGAGGGGTTCTTCTTATGCCAAAGGAAGTACACACTTGATCTTTTAAATGAGGCAGGGGAGCTTGGTGGAAGAGTAGCCAAGACACCACTTGGAAGAGGGTTACAAGATATTGCGTGAGGGGGGAGTTTGAAGATACACCATTTGGGAGACTTCAAACTCTATAGAAGAATGGTGGGGAAGCTGATCTATCTCACCATCACAAGACCAGACATTGCTTTTGCTGTCAACCAAGTGAGCCAGCATATGCAAGCACCAAAGGGTTCACCATTGGAACATGGTGGAGAGGATCTTGAGATACCTAAGGGAGGCTCTCCTGGGTCAAGGTGTTTGGATGGGTTGCAACACAGAGCACAGAGATTGGTAGGATATTGTGATGCAGATTGGACTGGTGATAGGGTGGACAGGGAGGCCTACTACTGGCTATTGCACCTTCATAGGAGGCAATCTGGTCACTTGGAAAGCAAGAGAACAGAAGGTGGGTGTATGTTCAAGTGCTGAGGCAGAGTATAGAGCAATGAGGAAGCTTACTAGTGAGCTCATTTGGATCAGAACCTGCTAAGAGAATTTGGGCATTGAGACAACAACACCAATCACAATGCACTGTGATAACCAGGCAGCCATTCATATAGCTTCAAACTCAGTGTTCCATGAGAGGACAAAGCATATTGAAGTGGAATTTGCCACAAGGTTAGACAAGCAGTGGAGTAGAAGGAAAATTTTTACCTTGCTACACTAGAATGTGAAGACCCAGCTAGCTGACATCTTCAACCAAGGGAGCAAGCAACAGTGTCTTGTGAGTCAATTCATCCAAGATTGGGACTCATAGACTTGGCCAGATCATGATTCCCTTCTTAAAGCCATGGAGCATCTACTCTTTTTTCTCTGTGTGTTTTTTGTCCCATTGGGTTTTTCACACAAAAGGTTTTAATGAGGGATGTTCTCATGGGTTCCAAGCTTCACCATACCTTATGGTAAAGCTTGAGGGGGAGTATTGACATGAAATAAATAGAGAAAAGAGAAGAGAGCAAGATGGCGAGTATGGGAAAAATAAGAATCAGTTGGTACAACCTTGAGCTCTCAAGCAATGCAAGCTTAACCTAGCATGAAGTGGAAGCCAAGGAACTGATTTAAATCGACCAGATAGGTGTTGGGAAGTCAAAGGAGCCGTTGGGAGTCCCTGCAGAAATGTGACATATTTAAATAGTAAAAGTCACATGTTCCCTTAAGGGAAAGAGCTGTTGGATGACCTGTCACTATCAC
>NW_026617758.1:0-15500 GCF_000801105.2 Raphanus sativus
CTGGCATTTTAAACGGTCAGGTCCACCCTTGTGCGCTATTTTACCATTACGCCCTTACCCATAATAACGCTTGGCCGTTTCAGGTTCCCGTAATACCCCTCGGATTGACCCGTCGCTTAAATGAAAAACAGTACAGTGTCTGATGAGGAGAGAACCCACGAGGCCGACAGTGAATGTTCAGTTCTTATCTCTCAACAAATGGACGGTCCAGATTTTAATGATTGACCTTACGTTCTTATTACATCACGTTTTGGGTCCTACTAATTTTTCTTTAGTTAGTGGTCACATTGTCCTCTCGTATTCCATTTTGACTTTATTTACCGCTGTTTTAGATACATGCTCGTTTCTTTATTACTCCTATCATATTTATTGACGTTAATCGGTTAATGTAGATCTTCTGAAATTAAATTTCACTTACTGATAATTACTCTGTAACAACTACTACCACTCAAAGCCGCTAATTGGTGATATTCGGTTTTGATGCGAGATGACATCCAGCATAATTAAATTTCTCTGTTTTTAACAAAATGTCGGAAGTGATTAAGAAGAACCAAAATAATGTAATTATGTCTTTGACTAATTTGCAAGGTACTACGAAATCTTAACATGGAAAATACTAAACCTTCATTTCTTTGCAAAAAAAAAAAATCTTCATATGATGACAATCACTTCTTTTGTTATTTATCATTTGTTTTGATTTTTATGAAAACATATTTATTTTATTTATTATGAGTGGACAAACAACTAACAAATCGTGTCTGTAGACCGTAGAAATAGCAATCTAACTCGGAAATTGATGCATAAAGACACACAAGTACAATTTGCTCTACGTGTAAACGCATTCTAAAAAGATAGACGCACCCCTGTAAATAATTTTCTTATGATTTACGACAGAACACTTTATGACACTTATACTCACCAAAAAACTCGAATGTTATACAGTCAGACACATGCATACTCGATACCTAAACACGGTAGAGCTGTTCCGTGAAGAATCTTTGACGTACGGTACGAATATTCCATATATTGTTGGATAATTGATATATGCAATCTGTGAACATTCTAGTTTTGAGAAACTTTTTTTGCATGTAACTTTCAAGTAAAAAGTAAATTAACTATCACTTCTCACTTATTCAAGAAAATATATCGAGTTTACATCTTTTTTTTTTGTAACCTATTGAAGTTACATCTTAGACACAACGATTTTGTATGAAAAACTAAAAAACAAGTGAATATAAAGACCAACGGTTTCATCAGAGGAAAATAAATATCACGAGACTTCGAGACCCACCAAACAAACAACATGTTCATGCAAGTCCCGTGAGATGCTGCGTGAGTCCCTCTTCAACTTGAAGGCATACGAACATACATATAAGTCAACACCTCGATAAAAGAAAAAACTACTATCATTTATTGAGTTATATACGCTACGAATTTGAAAACTTTTTTTATTTTTATTTTGTAATGTATGTAGTTAAACAAAACGTTGATCGATAGCTGTAAGTTTCATTTAGTATTATTCCTGATTAAACACATGAATAATTCAATCAACTGTCAATGTATACTAATATCTTGAATTTTAACAGTAAAGTATTTTATGTTTGTAAGAGTTTCCCATTACCGAGGAGCTTGAGAATCGAAGCCAGCAAAAGTCTCGCATGAAAGAACTGATGATAATATTTCCGAAAGGTCAAATGCTGAAGACCTTTTTGTTTCTTATTCAATGAGGTTTAAAAACTTACAACATTTTCATATTTGAAAAATACTAAATCAAAACTATAAACTATATTCTACATCTTGCGAGACTCCTGTGTTTTTTTCTTCTTCATTTCTTTATTTTTCTTCTCTTTTTACCCCTAAAATAATATGAAGGTTGCAACAATCTGTACAATAGAGAGACTAGTCTCATACATTTTCATGTCACAACAAATAGGCCATGACCTTCCACAACTGATTTTCAAACCAGAAAAATATATATGCCTGAGAGAATAGCCAATGAAAAATGCCTCTTCTTGTTTACTCACTCCTCCGTCCTCTTTCAAAGATCCATTCATCTTCTTCAAAGCTGTAACGCCAGATCAGGATGCTGAGACGAGGACGAACCGGTCTGCTGATTCGCTCCGGGAGAGTTTGGTGATACAAGCCTAGCGTTAAGGTCAGGTGGAAACCGGTCGAACTCCTGTTTATTATAAGGAAACAACAACCCTTGTTGTTGTTGTTGCGAGCCTGGCATGGTCTCGTTGGTTAAGTTTGGCTGTTGCTGTCTCGTGACACCGACCATTGGAGTCGGAGTATGGCTGAATCCACTGAAACCGCGGGTTAGACCGTTGCTGCTCTCAGGTTTGATCAGCGGTCCTGCCTGGCGAGAGGATGATGGGAAGGCACGAGAAGGTGCAGTCACTTCGATTCCTTGAAAAGAAGAAGAAGAATGTCTGTTTCCTATGAAAGCGCTTGACACTGAAGAGGTTGGAGACAAGATTCTGTTTGTATGATCATCAGACGCTAAGTCATTAGAACACTTCTGTTTTCCCAGCACGGTTTGTTTTTGAGGTTCAGCCTCTTCAGTTCCTGCTGGGTTCTCTTCAACCCAACCTGGACCATATTTGATTCCAGGTGGCAACACGGTTTCGATCCTCTTTGATGCCATTTTCCATGCAACAGGACCGAGGTTAGCAGCGTACCGTGCTAGACTCCTTGCGTAACCGTACTCAGTGGTCAGTCCAACCTGGTGAAAATAAAAAAGTAAAATTAAATGATTAAGACTCTTGTTTCATCATACAAAATGATGTAAGAGAATTTGGTAACAGCGTACTGGAATCAACTGTTTTAACTCGTCTTCAAGCGTTGTCAAAACCGATGGCTCCTGTGTAGAAGTAGGGAGGTGGTTGTAGGTGTCGCGCCTGTTCTCATCGACGTTGAAATGTTTCATCCCATACTTGTTAACCGCCTTCACAACCGAAGCTGCAAGAGAAACAGAGAAGATGATTTATATTCGGCAAAAAAAAATAAAAGAAAAGAAAAAAAAAGGTAGAGAGATTCTTGTTTTTACGTGGAAACTCGTTCTCCCAATCAACCGACCAGCCACTTTGCGTTTCGCTGTTATGGTTGATCCGAACAGATGTTTCTGCTTGTCGGAACTTGTGCGAAGGAGGAGTCTTTCTTAGATTGTAAGCACCGGAAAACCTATTAGAGCTATCTCCACCAGGAATGAGCGCGGCATCAGCTGAAATTTCGGAAGCAGTACGGTCAATGGAAGATGGTTCGAGATGTTTCTTTGGCGGACGGCCTCTTCTGGCAACTTTTGGTTGCTGCTGCTGTTGTTCTTGTTGGCTTTGTGGTTCTTCATCATCACTGTCTCGCCTTAAATTCTCAAAGTCCTTTTTAGCCAGTTCTTGTATCGCCCGCGCCTACAAAGCCAGAATGACACTATTTTCAGAAACAAACATGGAACTAATGATATATCTAAAGAAATAAAATGAGTCTAAAATGTAAGACATACCTGTCGATAATATACAGTGTCTGATGAATTGTATTCCATTGCATTGCTACATATTAAAAACACATCTCCCTGCAAAAAAAAAGAGCTGTTCAAAAACCAATCTCGTCATAAATTTACATATATTCAGAGTGAGCACAGACTTAGTTCTGCACCCTACACTACAGATAACATGCACGCAAACAACATCAAGCAGTGGTTGTCCAAAAGCACAATAAGAAGCTGTAAGAACGTTCTGAAATGAAGATGCCAGGTATCTAAACTTCCTTTAGGCTGTAGCTACCACATAATTTTAGCACAAGCAAACGAGGAACTAACTCGAAAGCCTCAAACTATCAAAGATAGGAACCCTGATGAAAGTTCAGGAGAAGCATCGAGGAAGTCTAAACGCTCGCAAGGCGTACCTCGAATTGTTCTAAACTGGCATAAGCTCCAGAGTCCAATTTCTTCCGAAGTGTGCTAAAATCCATTGGATTCGTGATGATCTCGTGATAATCAGGAAGCTGTAACACATACCAAACATAGATAAGACAAACAGAGTCGTGGATGAGCTTTTAACATCAACAAAAGGGACTGACAGTTAGTCACCTCCTCAGGATCAACTGGATCTGAGTATACTCCATAAGTATCTTTCCTACAAGTATTTGTAAAACAACATCGATCAAAAAAAACCATTAACCCAGTTGGTAATCACTTCACACAAAATACAGAGACTAATGTCAGAGAGCAATTACTTTTGAAGTCTATCGAGGATGAACACCAACAACTGTTTGTCTGGCAAAGGTGTAGTGGGGCCGCCAGACTCCACGGGTGACTCTATCCACATTTTAAAATTAATAATCAGAAAAAAAAAAGTCTCGCTTTTTTAATCCTCGTACGAATTTTCCCAGATTTTTTTTGCCTTTTCAAGAATTAAATAAAGGAAACTAAAAAGGGTTTATAGAAATAAATATATGGTACCTTGAAGAATGTCTGTCGCTTTCGAAGCCTTTTCTCCCTGCAGAGGATTTATCATCATCATCAATTCCAAGAATCCATTTTAAAAGGTCAGCTCTTTCCGTAAATAAAATTAGATTTGCTCGTGTTTATGCAAATAATCGAACAAGACGCACAGTACAAGTGGAGGTACAACTAAAGAAAACTGCTATTACAGAAAAGACAAACTGTAACTTGTTGTCTGAGAGACATGATGGTTTCAGTGTTCAAAGTAACAACAACGGTTTTTAAATACCAGAAATCAGACAACTTTTTAAATACTATAAATATTTATATTAAAGCGAGAATAAAAACCTGATTAAACACCACATAATTTACGAAAAACAAAAAGGAAAAAAAGCTTTAACCAATCAAAATCAAGACTCAGTCAAACTCATCTCTATTATTCCTTTAAGCACAAGACGAACACTTCGCATAACAAACGCGCGAAAAATCTCAACGATATTTAAACCTAATTTATCATATCTAAACTCGAATTTAAAAAAAAAAAAACGAACCGTGAATCCAGATCCGCCGCCGCCGCCGACGATCTTCCGTCTATTGATGGGAGTCTCGTCGAGGTTCAGATCGGAGCCGCGCGATTGGGGATTAGGAGAATGGCGATTGGAGTGGGAGTTTAATCCGTACAAGAGCTTGTGTTTCTTCTCGCGCCGCTCGTCGTCGTCGTCGTCTTCCTCGCTCAAGGGGGAACCGGAGGAAGAAACTCCGTTGGGATTAGGGTTCCCGCGCTTGGATCGGGTGCCGGAGTTGGGAGAATTAGGGTTTTTGGAACCGGATCTATGGTGGTCATCGTGGTTGTTGTTGTTTCTGTGGTGCTGCTGTTGTAATTGTTGTTGCTGTTTGATAGCTCGCTTCTGAAGGTCTAGAAGAGATGGCCTCCCTTTCTTTTTCTTCTTCGTCATTGTTTCTGCTACCTCACCCATCCTCTCTCTCTCCTCCCTTCTCTCTCTCTCCTCTCGCCTTTTTTCTCCTCTCCTAGAGAGGCGTTTGGTTTTGTGTTTGCTTACGTTTTGTTTAATTATTAAAAAATTGAAATTAAAAGTTTTACTTGTGTGAACTCGCACGTGTAGTATGCGTAACGTAGACTTGGGCTAGTTCGGTTGTAAAAAAAAAGACTTGGGCTAGTTCATGGTTCACCTAAGAGTTTACTGGACATAAGTTGGCTGCAATGATGTTTCTGACTATTTGGGCCTTAATAGGCCCGATGACAATTTTAAGTTATATGACCCATTTAATTTTTGTGATGTTACATTTGTTACCATGGAAAGATGCATCTCTGATTGGACTATTCTTACTCTTGTGTGTTATTGCTATGTATAAATTTTCTTGGTTCACCATAAAAAATATCACTTGGGTTTTACAAACATTGTTTTTAACTTTTATACAACTAATACTTTAAAAATGAGACTGAATCAGACTAGCACATGGGAGACAAAACAAACGCCAACCACAAACAAATCATTGTACTATTGTTCCTTTCTTAGGGAATTTGTTCATATAAAGATACTTACTCCTTACTAGTTACTAACAACTCCATCAGCAAAATCACTGATAAAACAATCAAAAATAACAAACGAAAATTATAGATTCTCTTCATTTCGATCATGAATAGCTTCACCTTTCATCTCCTCGACGAGATTCTCTTCACTGGGACCTAAATCTCTGGCAACAATGCTCTTGACTACCACATCCAAGAAACCATATATTTGTGTGCTTTAATTAATCATTGCCAATATTAACCTGAAACTTCTTTCGGTCATAGTTTTTCGGGGATAAACTTAGTGGGAGTCATTTATATGCCAGGTGAAAGAGCTAGACATGTAGATTTGGAGAACTATTCAGACTACCATATCAATGCATTCAATTCAATTAGTGCGTTTTGTATCAATATTTTCTCAGTATATAATACTGGTGGAGTCGTTACAATTAAATGGTCCTCTGTTTTGAATCTTTTCTTTTACTGAATACTTAGCTAACATGCATGGCATGTATGTGAAAATCTCCAACTAATAACTTCGAAAACGTTTGAGCCAAAAATATGTATATGTAGCCTGTGTAGTTATGCATCACTACAAATGAACTAATTTCTGAAATACAAAAGAACAGCTTCTCAGAGTAGCACATCAATTACATCGTAGCTTGAACTAAATATGGAATATGAATGAAATGCAGAAGTGATATACTCATATGTACAGACTGGCGTTAAAACGAAAATCAAAGAATGAAAAGAATATAGTAAGAGTTGAATCATGCTACTGTCGTTACAAGTAAAAAACAACACTTGCTCCCCCTCTTTCCCTGATTCCTTTAACTTCAAATCCTGTCATTTCCACAGACCTTACATTATAGCATAGTGTCATTTACAACAAGGATGGGTCAAGTTTCTCTAGGCATTTCATTGAACAGGTTTACCACATTTTATAAATATCCTATCCTAATACATTTTGGATAATTTCATGTACAACAGAATCATTCAACTGACCTTTAGTCATGCTTAGTGTAGTCTAAACTCAGACAGATACTAGACATCAATTTCTTCAATAATATCACTTAGTCAGGGGCTCAGAGCAAGGCAACACACATCATAAAAAAAATCAACCGGGTGCAGAGTGAGAGAGCATCAGCAGATGTATAGTTATCAACAAGAACTTACCTGTTAAAATTCAGAGATCAAGTGTATCCCATCATTTGCTCTCTCCCTCTCTGCACCATCACAAAGTTCTAAACAAAACTCTAATCAATTCATCAAAATACTTTTTTTTTCTAATTGGAAACTATAACTTAATAAAACAACCTCTAAAACCCAAACTCATTCGAATCGACAAAGATGATGATACGTAAAAGCGCAAAGAATATTCATGGGATGATTTGAAGGATCAATCAATCAATGTGCTTTAGCTACGCGGCGATGAAGGAGGAGCTAATATATACTATACATACACCCACTTTCACCCCTAAATCAGAAACCCTAGAAATTAAAAGTTAAACCGACCCAGACCGAACTGAATCGAGTGGTGTTTGTTTAAAATTTCATAATCGGATGACCGACGCAATAAACCGAACCGAATAATCGAGGGAGAGATATTAATGCGAATAAATTATAGGGATCGTAATTACTGCTATGATTAATTATTTATGATGATTAAGGGAAGGGCAAGAGAGAGTCATATCACTTGCCGCTTCATACGAAGAAGCACATGAGAAAACACATAAGCGAGACCAAAAATTAAACCTTGGATACTCGAGAGCCAATGATAACAAATCCCACGGATCGATGACGTGGCTATATATATTTGAAATCCCGCCTAAACCCCTTAGTTTTTTTACATCTCGTGCGAAATTCAATTTTATTTGCCCTTTATTGACCAAAGATATTTTACAACTCTCCCCACTAGCCCCTCTCTACATCTCTTGGCCTCTCACTTGAATCTCTCCTCACAAACACGTAGTACGATTCTTTTGCTCTCTCTCTCTCTCTCTCTCTCTCTCTCTCTCTCTGCAAAACCTACGATCTTCTTCGTCAAGGTGAGAATCCTCCGATCTTCTTCGTTTTCTAGGTTTGATTTTTTTTTCTCAGTTCCTCTCTCGAATTCGTTTTGGTTTTGTGTATGTTCTGAGCCGAATATTCTCTCTGTGTTGATAGATTTTGTTTTCCCTGCTAGGTTTATCCTCATATGTTTGCGATTAGAATCGATAGTTGACTACTTTCTGATCTTATCGATCTCGCTTTTGAATCGAATAATCTCTAGGTTTATGCTCGTATGTTTGCGATAATCCGTGTAGTTTCTTAGCTGATCTCTTTGATATACGTGTTCGCAGATTCGAGTATGAAAGGAGGTAAATCAAAGACTGAAACCAGGAGCTCCAAGTAAGTTTCAGCCAGATCCATCCACTTGTGATTTTAATTTTTTTAAAAAATTATTTGCTCGTTTTCTGATGTGAATTACGTTTGTTGATGATAGGCTCTCTGTGGCCAAGAAGCCAGCTAAAGCAGCAGGTCGTAGCAAAGCGGCGGCTAAGGATCCTAACAAACCAAAGAGGCCTGCTAGTGCCTTCTTCGTTTTCATGTAATCATCTCATAGTTCCACCTGTGTTTATTGATCATTTTGAACTTATATTTATTCATGAGTTTGTTCTTGGTTTGCGTTGACTGTATCGATTTGACTTTAGTATTTGTGTGTTAATAATACTCTTTTCTGGCTTTATGATCTGAAGGGAGGACTTCCGTCAGACTTACAAGAAGGATCACCCCAACAACAAATCTGTTGCTGCTGTGAGTGTTGTTATCTTCTTTTGCTTTGGATTCTGCGTGTTGTTTCCATAGTCTTTTCATTGCTATATGCTTACGATGAACTTTAATATTAAACAGGTTGGTAAAGCTGGTGGAGAAAAGTGGAAATCCTTGTCTGACTCTGTGCGTTCTCTAATCCTCAGTTGATTGTAGTTGTTCGTTTACATACTTATATATGAGTATTTCTTAACCTTTTAAGTGTTATGATATTGTAGGAGAAGGCTCCCTTTGTAGCTAAGGCTGATAAGCGCAAGGTTGAGTATGAGAAGACCATGAAAGCCTACAACAAGAAGCTGGTAAGTTTTTTGTTTTCATTATACAAACATTAATCTTTTAATCTGCAGAGCATGTTCTTAGTTATTGATGTGTTTGTGTTTTTTTCAGGAGGAAGGCCCAAAGGAGGACGAGGAGGAATCTGACAAGTCCGTGTCCGAGGTGAATGATGAGGATGATGCCGATGATGGTAGTGATGAGGTTAGTTTCTTGATTCTTTTGAAGTTATTTTTACATTGTTATTTATGAATTACAACTCTGATTAGTTGCTATGTTAGTTTATTTACATTCAAATACCTCTGTAGTAACTCTGTTTTATATGTAGGAGGAAGACGATGACTAAAGAAGTTGAAGCTGGTAGCATAATAGGGGCGCTACAAGGATCTCTGGGATGTTTTTTTCTTTTTTTTTTCTTTCTTATTTACTGATGTTTCAAGTTAGTAAGCTTGCCACTATCTCTCACTGATTCTGATTCTACGTGTAATGGAAAAAGTGTGTAGACTGTTTGAATGAGAGATTTGCAGGTCTATGTAACAATTTAGCTTTTCGTTCTAAAATATGTTATCATCCCTTTCTTCACTATCTCAAAGTTGCATGTTTTCACATGGCACGATGGACAAACATAACTTGTTACTCCAACTAACATCAAACTCGTTTCCGCATGCAAATGGTGACACAAGGCTTTCTCCATTTATAAAATTAGAGCTAGATATTTTGTTCTTCCTCTTCCATAGTTTACAGCCCAAATGTCGTAGTTTTTCATTTTTACAATGACTTTAAGTGGGCTTATAAAAAGCCCAGCTAGTAGCATAGCGAAAAGAAAAAAAATCCCAAACACAGCGATGGCTCTCTTAATCATGGAGAAGACGATTCGATCCTTTGCTGTGTCACAGTCAATTCTTCGGTTTCTCTTTTTTTTAGGCCTCTTTTTATAATTTTTGTTGCATCTGTTCGAATCGAACAAGGAGAATTCTGGTGGGGATAGAAGAAAATTTGATCGAATTCTGAAGGTTTTGGGGGTGATACCCTCAATTCAAAAATGGCGGGGCAGAGTCCAAACATGGATCAATTCGAGGCGTACTTCAAAAGAGCAGATTTGGACGGAGATGGTCGGATCAGTGGAGCCGAAGCTGTTGGCTTTTTTCAAGGATCTGGCTTGCCCAAGCCTGTTCTCGCCCAGGTTAAAATTAAAAAAAAAAACTCATTCTCCGATCTCTGCAGCCCGAAACTTCTGATTGTTTCTGGACGAAATTTTTAAGCTATCCAAAAGAAAGATCTGTTTTAGGGTTTTCAAAATGCCGTTAATTTTGTTACTTCCAGTAACTATGTATGAGAGAATCTGTAACCTTTTTCACACAGTATGTTTCTCTTGAGGAGTAGTTCTATATATATATATATTTGTCTACTGATCAAAGTTATGTTCTGCGTTTGTAGATATGGTCGCTTTCTGATCGATCAGGGAGTGGCTTCCTTGGTCGGCAAGACTTTTACAATTCCCTGAGACTTGTAACAGTAGCGCAGAGCAAGAGAGACCTGACACCTGAGATTGTTAATGCAGCACTCAACACTCCCGCCGCAGCCAAAATACCAGCGCCTAGAATTAACCTTTCAGCCATTCCTGCACCCCAACCTAATCCTGCTGCTACCACGGCCCGTCCGGTTACCTATCCTGGTCAGCAGAATGTGGGGTTTAGAGGACCAGGCGCTCCAAATGCGAATGTTGTTAACCAGAATTATTTTCCACCTCAGCAGAACCAGCAAGTGAGACCTAATCAAGGAGTATCTGGGCTGACTTCATTTAGACCAACTGCTGGTCCAGAGTATAGACCGAGTGTGTTACCAGGTCCTGTTGGTGTTGCCACTCGTCCTCCTCAGGCTGTTCCCACTAATGCACCTGGTCCTGGTGGTTCAGAATATAGACCAAGTGGCGTACCAGGTCAATTTCAACCAGGTCCTGTTGGTAGTGTTACTCGTCCTCCTCAAGCTGTTACCACAAGTGCATCTGGTCCTGGTGGTTTCAATCTTAATAATTTGTATGCTGGAAGCACCAGCGGATACTCGTCAGGCTTTGGAGGGGGCAGCTTAGCAGCAGCACCATCTCCTGGCTTGAAACCGGAGTCACAAATTGATCCAAGAGCGCTGGTTGTATCTGGAAACGGAGGTGACATGTTTTCCTCCTTCCAGCAAAAACCACAACCCACTCTGAGTAATTCTTCAATCAGTTCAGCCATTGTTCCTGCTTCTGCTCCTCCACCGAAACCTAATGCTCTCGACTCGCTACAGAGTACTTTCTCAATGCTGCCAGCAGGAAATCAACCTCAGCAGCCAAGGCCAGCAGCAAGCTCACAGCCGCTTGCAGTGTCTTTACAAGGTCCCTCCTCCGGTTTGCCACCTGGAAGTGCAGTTGGACCCGGCCATCCAACTCCTGCTGGAAATAATCAGCCTCCTTGGCCTAAGATGAAACCATCCGATGTCCAGAAATACACAAAGGTATTTATTGAAGTTGATAGTGACAGGGATGGGAGAATCACTGGTGAGCAGGCAAGGAATCTGTTTTTAAGCTGGAGGCTACCCAGGGGTAAGGATCTTTGATCTTTCAGTTCACTTCTTGGGACAGACCATGTTGTGTTATGTTCAATTTTTTTTGCTACCTTCTGTAAAATGGTTTATGCTAATATTTTCGTTTTACTCGGTTACAGAGATATTGAAGCATGTGTGGGAATTATCTGATCAGGATAATGATACTATGCTTTCTCTAAGGGAGTTCTGCATTTCATTGTACTTAATGGAGCGGTATAAAGAAGGCCGTCCTCTCCCACCAGCACTTCCTAGCAGCATCATGTATGATGAAACACTGTTATCTATCTCAGGCGCACCTAGTCGAGGTTATGCAAACGCTGGATGGGGATCTGGTCAAGGTATTGCTTGCTCAGAATGCATGCATTTTTTTTATATCGTCTCCCTTTTCCCTGATACTTCGCTTTAATGTTGTTTTCTCTATTTCAAGGTTTTGTTCAGCAACCAGTGATGGGTCCGCGGCCAATCACTCCAGCCACTGGCATGAGACCGCCAGTCCCCGCACCAGCCCCTCAGCCTGGCAGTGGTGTAGCTTCTAATCAGCAAAGGAATCAAGCGCCTGCTTTGGATGATCCTTTTGCTAGTCACCTAGGTAACGGATATTCTCCGAGCTCGAGTCCTCAAGAAACAGCAACTGATGGGGAAAAGGTAATAATCATTCACATTAACACTTTTAATATAAAGAAAACAATTACTCTCAAGCTTATGTATGTTACAATTTATGGGATGCTTGTGAAGCAAAATTTTCTATACTCCGTAGGTTGATGAAAAGAAGAATGCCTATATGGACTCCAGAGAGAAACTTGATTACTACCGGACGAAAATGCAGGATATTGTGAGTACTCCATTATAAATTACTCTCTTGTTATTTGGTTATAATAAGTAACGGTGATTAACTGTCTCACGATGCTATTTTTTTAGGGAAAGGTTACTGTGATATCCAATCCTTATGATGCTATTTTTTTCATGCATTTTTTCCTCTCTGTCAGGTCTTATACAAAAGCAGGTGTGACAATAGACTAAACGAGATCTCTGAAAGGGCTTCCGCTGACAAGCGTGAGGTGCGTTTCACATTTAAAAAAGTTACTCGTTTCTCAGAGGCCATCTCTGTCTTATCACGGAATAATTTCTCTTGCAGGCTGAAACGTTGGCAAAGAAATACGAGGAGAAATATAAGCAGGTTGCAGAATTAGGATCGAAGTTAACTATTGAAGAGGCCAGGTTCCGCGAGATTGAGGTATGGCTTATCGCCAGTTCTTTCTTCTTCTACCTTTGCTGGTGGAAATGGCTTTGAATAAGTTTGTAACATATCTCTCACGGAGTTTTATTTCTTACTCAAGTTTTTGCTAATCCATTCTAGGGACGGAAGATGGAATTGAGTCAAGCAATTGTGAACATGGAGCAAGGTGGTAGTGCTGATGGTCTACTTCAGGTACATGCTTATGTGATGCCTAAACTATTGAGTATCTTCTGTACATTCCTGATTTGATACTTTATTTGGCATTTATAGGTCCGGGCTGACAGAATACAATCAGATCTAGAGGAGCTGATGAAGGCTTTAACTGAACGTTGCCAGAAACATGGGTTGGAGGTTAAGTCGAAGGCCCTTGTAGACCTTCCACCTGGTACTTCATATGATTCTGTCGCCTTATGACTTCTTTGCTTTCCCTGTAGATGCATACATATCATCTGAAAACTGTAAATGTTTGTGATTTGCAGGTTGGCAACCTGGAATTCAAGAAGGGGCAGCTCTGTGGGATGAAGAGTGGGATAAGTTTGAAGATGAAGGTACAATATGTTTTCGCTTATTCTTCTATTACTTACAGATTTTTATATCTATAGCTAAGCACATAACACGGACGTTGGCTGATAATCCTCGAAACTGTTTTAGGATTTGGCAATGAGATTACTTTCGACAAATCAAAAGAGCAGAACTCGTCTGGTGAGAAGGAAAACGGTACGGTGGATGATGGTACTGGACCACCTGATTCTCCTACTCATTTAGATGAGAATTATGGACCTTCTTCAGAAACCTCAGACCGTCGTCACTATGAGAGTGAATATGGAACAGCTCACGGTGAAGATGAATCAGACAGAAGTCCTAGAGACAGTCCGGTCTCTAGGACTGCTACTGAGGTTCCATCTCCAAATCATTCTGAATTCTTTGATGACTCGAATTGGGCAAGTGCATTTGATGATACCAACGATGATGTGGACTCAGTCTGGGGATTTGATGCGTCAAAAAGCCAGGTTAGTACAGAGTCCATAGTGTCTCTTGCTTTTAACAAATCACACTATCCATCAAAATACTTAAATCTTTCATTCAGTTGGCCTGAAGATCTCAAAAACATTTGCGTTATATATGCTAAAATGCTTATAATATTTTGACATTTTGCAGGATGGAGATTATTATGGTGAAAACTCAGGAAGAGCAGATTCTCCAAGTTCAAGAAGCTTTGCTGGTCAGAGAAAGAGCCCCTTTGGATTTGATGATTCAGTCCCCAGCACTCCACTTTCGAGATTCGGGAACTCTCCTCCTCGGTTCAGCGACGCATCAACCAGAGATAGCTTCTCCAGATTTGACTCCTTCAACCATAGTGAAGCTGGCGCTCAGCCAGAGAGGCTCTCACGGTTTGATTCCATCAACAGCTCCAAAGACTTTGGTGGAGCTGCTTTCTCCAGGTTCGACTCAATCAACAGTTCAAGAGACTTCGGTGGAGCTGAGAAACTTTCGAGGTTTGATTCCATCAACAGTAGCAGAGACTTTGGTGGTCCTTCGCTTTCGAGATTTGACTCGATGAATAGTACAAAGGATTTCAGTGGGAGCCATAGATACTCGTTTGATGATGCAGACCCGTTTGGTTCCACAGGTCCCTTCAAAGTCTCCTTTGATGATAAAAGCCCCAAGAAAAATTCTTTCTAGCCACAGTAATGATTATAATTCTCTTTTTTTTTAATATTTTTTCCATATATTCTTGATTGATGAACTTATGGTTGTTTCTTAAAAATCTTGTAAAGTTTTTCCTCCAAATGTTTTTGTCGAGACCATAGCGTTAGAAGACATTTGTCTCTGCATGGGTTTTCTACTGTTACGTCTGTTCTGTTCTTATAAATTCATTTGCTTTATATAAAAAAAAAACATTTGTTGGGATTCTATTTCTCCACCACATTCCTCAAGTCTCTGCTCCAAAATGTTGTGTATATTATTTGGTGCTGTAAAGCAAGCAATTCTGATCAAAATAGATACTTGTGTATTACACAGAATGTGGTAGTTACAAACTCAAAAATTGAACTAACGCATTGGCACATTCTGTCTTTACTTCTTCGTGATCCGCTCAAAGGCAGCTAACATGGATGATCGTGTGTTGGCTATTTCCACAAGAGTTTCAAGAGCTGTCCCAAGGCAAAAGAGAAAATGATACTTATTTTCAACTGAAACATGGAACTTTCTTTTATGTGAGTGTATATTTGTGGTGGTGAATATTTAATTACCTGTCTCAAATGAAAGTTGAGCACCACGCAGCTTAGGGGAGACTAGACCTCCGAATACCGACAGAGACTTGGCCCGTTCTTTCTTAACCTGTGAGATTAATTAACACACATCCGAATTAGTAAAAACACAAGTTGTACCTTACTAAAGATTAAATGATTGTTAATACCTCTTCATCAGCTGCTAACACGGTGGTCTCACCCTTGGGTGATGGTTTCTCTTCTAACGAATCACATAAGCAAAAAGATAAGAGACAGACAAACAAAAGGGCACCGTATTAATACGAACAGATAAATTCTTATTTTTGAGTACCAGAAACGCCTCGATGCCGTAGCTGTGGGGAACGAGGAGAGCCCATCTCGAAATCTGCATCAGTA